>NC_132878.1:98416765-98436765 GCF_030463535.1 Salminus brasiliensis | reverse complement strand
TTATTAGAACTTCATACTGGATATTAATGGTATTAGAAATTCATACTGGAAATTAATTGTATTAGAGCTTCATACTGGATATTAATGTTATTAGAGCTTCATACTGGATATTAATGTTATTAGAGCTTCATACTGGATATTAATGCTATTAGAGCTTCATACTGGAAATTAATGCTATTAGAGCTTCATACTGGAAATTAATGCTATTAGAGCTTCATACTGGATATTAATGCTATTAGAGCTTCATACTGGAAATGAATGATATTAGAGCTTCATACTGGATATTAATGCTATTAGAACTTCATACTGGATATTAATGTTATTAGAGCTTCATACTGGACATTAATGCTATTAGAGCTTCATACTGGAAATTAATGATATTAGAGCTTCATACTGGATATTAATGCTATTAGAACTTCATACTGGATATTAATGTTATTAGAGCTTCATACTGGATATTAATGGTATTAGAAATTCATACTGGAAATTAATTATATTAGAGCTTCATACTGGATATTAATGGTATTAGAGCTTCATACTGGATATTAATGGTATTAGAGCTTCATACTGGATATTAATGGTATTAGAGCTTCATACTGGATATTAATGCTATTAGAGCTTCATACTGGATATTAATGGTATTAGAGCTTCATACTGGATATTAATGCTATTAGAGCTTCATACTGGATATTAATGCTATTAGAGCTTCATACTGGAAATGAATGCTATTAGAGCTTCATACTGGATATTAATGCTATTAGAACTTCATACTGGATATTAATGTTATTAGAGCTTCATACTGGATATTAATGATATTAGAGCTTCATACTGGATATTAATGATATTAGAGCGTCATACTGGATATTAATGTTATTAAAGCTTCATACTGGATATTAATGTTATTAGAACTTCATACTGGATATTAATGGTATTAGAAATTCATACTGGAAATTAATGCTATTAGAGCTTCATACTGGATATTAATGCTATTAGAGCTTCATACTGGAAATGAATGATATTAGAGCTTCATACTGGATATTAATGCTATTAGAACTTCATACTGGATATTAATGTTATTAGAGCTTCATACTGGATATTAATGCTATTAGAGCTTCATACTGGAAATTAATGATATTAGAGCTTCATACTGGATATTAATGCTATTAGAACTTCATACTGGATATTAATGTTATTAGAGCTTCATACTGGATATTAATGTTATTAGAGCTTCATACTGGAAATTAATGATATTAGAGCGTCATACTGGATATTAATGCTATTAGAACTTCATACTGGATATTAATGCTATTAGAGCTTCATACTGGATATTAATGTAATTAGAGCTTCATACTGGATATTAATGTTATTAGAACTTCATACTGGATATTAATGTAATTAGAGCTTCATACTGGATATTAATGAAATTAGAACTTCATACTGGATATTAATGTTATTAGAGCTTCATACTGGATATTAATGCTATTAGAGCTTCATACTGGATATTAATGCTATTAGAGCTTCATACTGGATATTAATGATATTAGAGCTTCATACTGGATATTAATGTTATTAGAACTTCATACTGGATATTAATGTAATTAGAGCTTCATACTGGATATTAATGAAATTAGAACTTCATACTGGATATTAATGTTATTAGAGCTTCATACTGGATATTAATGCTATTAGAGCTTCATACTGGATATTAATGCTATTAGAGCTTCATACTGGATATTAATGTTATTAGAGCTTCATACTGGATATTAATGTTATTAGAACCCACCTGTGTGAGCAAGACGAACTGAGCAAACTGCCAGGGTAACATAAACACCACATTAGACACACACAGAGCCAGCACTGCGTTACGGCTCGGCTTACGGCTCCTGCATAGACAGAACATCATCAGGGAGAAACAGGAGAACCAATCAGAAACAAGAAAACTACTGACGTTAGTGACCTTTTTAAAAAAATCTTTTATATTGATTTTATTGCAACATTATAAAACTGATAAGTCAAGCTAAGTTACCTGAGGATGTAGGTGAGGAGGAGCATCTGCAGAACAAGGAACGGGTAGGAGAAACTCTCTCTGAGGGGTGGAGTCCACATCACCCTCGTACTCTGAGAACACAGCCCACAGTCAGTAACACAGAGCCAACAACCCACCCGCAGCCAAAACGCTGGTTTTCTAAATCATCTAACAAGCAATGGAAGCTTATTATCCACCGATTAGCAACAGAGCTACGAGGGTGACGTAGCTTCCAAGCAACGGAAGCTTAAAATGCAAAAGGAGCTCCAAGGCAAAGGTAGTATAGACGTCTGTTGATTGTTTACTGCAACAGTTAGCACCACAGCTAAGAGGCTAAAGTACCTAAGAAGTAACTGAAGCTTATAACCCACCAATTAGCGCTGGAGCTACAAGGCTAATGTTCTGTAGTCTTGGGTGGTTAGTTAGTAAATTAGCATTTTCACCAAACTATCGCCTTAATGAGTCCTGTATGTAGCAGGTGGGTGTGTCCTTACCTCTCCATGATTAAAAAAGAAACAGGACACTGTGACCACCCCACCGACCCGACTGCCACTGCAACCAGAATCAGAACACAGGCGGGCCGTTAATAAAACTGAATTACTGACAGAGTACTAAAGACCCACCCCTCACTAATCACCCCCACCCATCACCCCCACTAATCACCCCTCACTAATCACCCCCCACTAATAGAGTACTAAAGACCCACTCCTCACTAATCACCCCCGCTAATCACCCCCCACTAATAGAGTACTAAAGACCCACTCCTCACTAATCACCCCCTACTAACAGAGTACTAAAGACCCACCCCTCACTAATTACCCCCACTAATTACCCTATTAATTACCCATCACTTATCACCCCTCACTAATCACCCCCCACTAATCACCCCCCGCTAATCACCCCCTACTGACAGAGTACTAAAGACCCACCCCTTACTTATCACCCCCACTAATCACCCCTCACTAATCACCCCCACTAACAGAGTACTAAAGACCCACCCCTCACTAATCACCCCCCGATAATCACCCACACTCATCACCCCCGGCCTTTACCTGAGATATGTCCCATAAAGGTAGAACAGGCTCATCATGACCCCGTTCAGGAGGAACACGAACGTCACATAGAAATAGGCAGGATCCCCCATTCCTGAGACAGAGCAGCACACACACCTTTAACAGCACGGCTGAGCAGAGGCAGAGCGACAGCAGTGAGACGGGAGCGGAGAACCGAGCGGCGCTTCTGTTTAGAACCTCACACTTTCAGAGCAGACGTGTTTCCACACCTGAAGTGAAAGTGAGCTTTAATTTAGTGGGAGTTTAACTGAGCTTCAGCCCTTTCTCACACTCGCTGCGGCGCCACGCCCAGCTCTGAATAGCAGCAGCGCTACCGAGCTTCAGCCTGCAGCGTTTACCACACAGAGAGCCGGCTGGTCCTCACCCCCCCTTCAGCACAGCTAACAGCAGGACTCTGACCCGGCACTAAGGGGTCCGACATGGCACTGAAGGTTCTTATTTGGCAATGAGAGGTCTGACCCGGCACTGAGGGCTCTAACTCTGACCTGGCACTGAGACACTCAGCCAGACACTCAGCCAGACACTCAGCCAGACACTCGCCGATCTCACACTCAGCCGCACCGTACGTCACCCTCCTGTTAGGCTCTACTGTGAGGAGCAGTATTATTGACCCGCTGTGTGATTAAACAATCAATAGTTAAACAGGATATTTTTCTCCATAAACATTTCCTTTAGCTTCATTAATATTAATATAATCCATATTTGAGCTTTTAACTGGATCAATAAAAATATTGTGTGAAAACTATTATGTACTATTATAACACTTTTAATTATGTAAATAAACAACATTTCAGTCTAATTTTTATCATTTACGGTTCCGGTTCCTCCAGCGTTCCTCAGCTCTGGAGAAGGTTCTGTTTGGGTTTATAGACTACAGGACGTCCCACCATCTCCTAAACCACATCCATCTACCAGCTAATGAAGATCTGGAGGAGCTCTGAGAGACTCGCTGAGAGAGGAGCGGGTTTGGGGGCGTGTCTCCAGAGATGAGACTGGTGACAGTCTGAGTCCACTGTCTGTCTGTGTGTCTGTTGGCTAGACTGGGACTCAGAGATCTGATCTGCTTCTGTAAAATGTGACCATATTCTTTAGGACCATGCAAAGGAACCTGTTTTACACCTCTAAGCTCTCCTGGGTGTGTTTTAGTGGTCAGTAATACCTTCACAGCTGTCCACCGGATCCAGACCCTCCCCCCTGTTGATTGACCAACACATCTTGGTGGGGATCTTGAGGAAGCCCATTACAGTGGAGTACACACGGTACCAGCTGGCCAGGACCACCTGCAGAGAGACGGATAAGAGGGGGAAAGCTGGACACTCAGAGAACACAGGAACTATATGGACAGAAGTATTGGGACACTTGCTTGTTTATTGTTTTTTCTAAAAAGCAAGGATATTTAAAATAGTTTCTCCTGCTTTTGTTGGAGGATCTGTTTCTACTGGAGAACTGAATCTAAATCTCTGTCTTTCCATCTGTACATCTATCTATATATGTCTATCTATTTCTCTCTCTATCTCTCTCTACATATATACATACCTATCTACTTATCTACCTATCTATCTACCAATCCAGCTATCTATCTAGATATATACTATCTGTCTGTATATCTGTCTACCCATCTATATATATATATATATATATATATATATATATATATATATATATATATATATATATATATAAATTAATAATAACGACCCGCTTAAAAGCTTTCAAAGATTAAAACTTAACTTCAGAAGGACTTTGTTTAAACTCACAGCTGGGCTCTACAGTGACCAAATCACAGCCATGATCTAATTCCCCACACCCACACCCACACCCACCACCTCCAGTGTTCCAGTAATTAAATATTCATTACAGTGCACTTTAACAAGAATACACAGCTGCTGCTGTAAATAAATTATTGATTTTATTTCTGCAAATTTGAGGTAAATATGATGATCCTGCTGGGCTGGGTAATCTAATGTGAACGGGCGTAAACCCTTTATCTTACCTCTGGGTACAGGTTGAACCTCTTGAGGGTGTTTATGATCAGGGGATACTCCGTCAGCCTGTCGTTCATGATGAGATGGAGCCCGTTCAGGAAGGTGGGAGCCTCGATAATGGTTTTAAAGTAGGAGTAATAAAGCCCCTAAAATCACAGTAAACACTTTATATACTGCTCACTTTATATACTGCTTATAACACACATTATATAACATATACACACACACACATTGTACATTAGTGTGTGTAGTTTGCTTATATTAATGTGTATATATTGCATATATTAATGTATATATATTGGAGTTATTAATGTGTATATGTTGTGTATATATTGCGTATATTAATGTGTATATATTGCGTATATTAATGTGTATATGTTGTGTATATATTGCGTATATTAATGTGTATATTGGGGTTATTAATGTGTATATGTTGTGTACATATTGTGTATATTAATGTGTATATATTGCGTATATTAATGTGTATATTAGGATTATTAATGTGTATATGTTGTGTATATATTGCATATATTAATGTGTATATGTTGTCTACATATTGCGTATATTAATGTGTATATTGGGGTTATTAATGTGTATATGTTGTGTACATATTGCGTATATTAATGTGTATATATTGCGTATATTAATGTGTATATTGGGGTTATTAATGTGTATATGTTGTCTACATATTGCGTATATTAATGTGTATATATTGCATATATTAATGTGTATATTGGGGTTATTAATGTGTATATGTTGTCTACATATTGCGTATATTAATGTGTATATATTGCATATATTAATGTGTATATTGGGGTTATTAATGTGTATATGTTGTCTACATATTGCGTATATTAATGTGTATATATTGCATATATTAATGTGTATATTGGGGTTATTAATGTGTATATGTTGTCTACATATTGCGTATATTAATGTGTATATATTGCGTATATTAATGTGTATATTGGGGTTATTGATGTGTATATGTTGTGTATATATTGCGTATATTAATGTGTATATTGGGGTTAGTAATGTGTATATGTTGTCTACATATTGCGTATATTAATGTGTATATTGGGGTTATTAATGTGTATATGTTGTCTACATATTGCGTATATTAATGTGTATATATTGCGTATATTGATTCCACTAGACTGAAAATCACTAATCTCCCAGCATGCCACTTTCTAAACCACTTTAACAGAAACGTCAGGATCCAAAATCCCGCGGTTTGGGCGGTAAATAACGTGAACACCCTTTTGTTTACTTCTGCTTTTCAGTCGCCAAGCAGGAGCGAGTACATTCAGCATTACTGTAAGTGCCCAGAGCGGAGTGTGAGGCTCAGCTGAGCGATCTCTGTATCCAGTAAGAGGCAGCAGTATTAGTGTATTCATCTGTTTTTATGAGGATGATCAAATAAACCAATAACCCTGATTTTACACTGTTTGTGTGCTGCTGAGGTCATTATCTGATCATTAATAACTTAATTAAGTTTGTATTTATATGCAAACATTTGTCCCAATCCTAAACATAATAAACAGTAATAATGAAGTGGACGGTCAGTGGCTTCCTTCAGACAGTTTAAATGGGAGATGAACACAATCTGAGCCTGGGCTATTTGGGGGCTTATTTGGGGGGGTTATTTGGAGGGTAATGGGGGGGGGGGGTTTGGGGGATAAGGCTGTGCAGCATCAGAAAGGGATCGGCTGAATAATCTCCTCAGTGAACGCCTGAGTGTGTCTTAAAGGACAATGAGAGAAAGAAACGAGGCGTACCATCTCAGTCCTGAAGGCCATTTCCTTCTCCAAGCCGGACATGTGGGAGAAATGTCTGTCGTTCTCAAACAGATGAAACAGATGGTACCTAAAAAACACACGTTCATATTTATTCACATTCAATTTATTATTCATTTATCATCATTCTTATATAAACAAATGCAATATGCCACATTAGATTTCCCCAGCTGCTGTATATAGTTTATATTAATCATATTTGATATTGTATATTCTTCCCAGCTGCTGTTTTTTCTCTTTTTTACATTTTTTAGCTGCTATATATTTTATCAAATGTAATATTTTAATTCAGCTGATATATGCATTGTATATTTAATCATTTTTGATATTGTATACTTTTATATTACATTGTATTTATTTGTATTATTGTATTTTATTCAGTTGCTCTATACATTTCAAACATATTTTGCTGCTATATATATTTTTATTTTATTTAATATTTTTTACTTAGCTGCTTTAAACATTTATATTTAATTCAGTCGCTATATAGATTTTACAATTTTAAGCTGTTATAGATTTTTATAAGAGATAAGATAATCCTTTATTAGTCCCACAGTGTCTCAGCAGCAAAGGGATAGCAAGACACTCAGATGCAAAAACTTAGATAAATTACCAATATATACACACATAACATAAAGAATAGAAGTTATAAAAAACACTGACAATATTATTTACAGATTATTATATTATTAGATTTTTATTTTACATTTTTTAGCTGTTATATATTTTTCTATTTGATGATTTTTTTATTTTCACTTAGCTGCTATATACATTTATTTTTTTGTAGCAGCTATAGATTAAGTTAACTGATTTTACTTGCTGCTATAAATATTATTATATTTTATTAAATAATATTCAGCTGCTGAACTCATTTTACACTAAAACCTAGATGAAAGTATTGCTGTATGCTTTGCGTGGATCACCATTAGGATTGCGACTCATTTCTGAAGTATAATCCTGTGCAATATCAATACAGGACTACAGCTGTCTATAATAAATAGAGTTTTCATCTCACCAGTGGAACGATCCTGCGAGGGCAGCTGTGGGCAGAGAGGAGGAGGAGAAGGGGTTAGAGCAGGGGTTAGAGCAGGGGTTAGAGCAGTCAGAGCAGGACGCCCATCCTCTGCTGCAGGACAGGAGGGCAGCTCTGGAGCCTGAGCCCTCCGGCTGCTGTGAGGGCCAGAGGAGTGAGCTCACTCTGCAGCCACTGAACTGTACAGCATCTGCACACTGCATCCAATGAGCATCTCTCACATCCAGATGTGCATGCTGATGTGCTGTGTTTCCCATCCAAATTAAAAGCCTCGGTTTTAGGACAATAAATAAAAATTAACAAATAAATTAAACTCTAAAAATGCAAACAACAAGCAGACAAATAAATCAAAATAAAGTAACAGTAAAACAGATCAAATAAAGCTAAATAAAAATAACAGAAGGGTTCAAACGAACTTTTTTTTTCTTAAAAATGGAAAAAACATCAAATTAAAAGTTTCTCTTCGTGGCTCAGGTATATAATCAACACCGAGCCCAGCTGAAATCTGAGAAAATTAAAAGGCTGATCTCACCGAGAGTTAGAACAGTCAGCAGCCTAATGAAGGCAGACGGACCCAGGCCGAGTCGGTTCCGCAGGAGCGCGGTGAAGCTCCCAGCTCTGCCCGGGTTCTGGCTCCCCTGTGGCGGCGCTCTGTTATCCCTAGCCCGCCTGCCTCTGCCCGGAGCCGCGGGGCTGCGCTCCCTCTCCCCCGCCTGCTGCTCCTTCACGACCTGCTTCTTTGTCTTGGCTGCCATGTCTCCTGGCCCCGGGAGTGGAGTAGGAGGCGTGTGTGCTGATCAGCAGCGGGTCTGAGCTCAGTTGGCTCCGCACGGGCTGCAGCTGCTGCTCGCAGTGAACCGCCGCGGCTCCGTTAGCTTTAGCCTCGCCCCTACGCGCAGCTGAAGGAGTAGCGTTAGCGTTAGCGTTAGCGTTAGCATTAGCATTAGCATCGCCACGCAAGCGCTACCTGCTGGACGCAGCGCGAGCGGAAGCGTTGGTAACCGTGGCAACGGGGCTCAGGCCGCACGCGCGGGTGACTGAAACGCAGGATTATTTAGATCAAAGTGATTTGATCAAACATTTCTGTAGATGCGCAACATGTCTGTGATGGTTTGATTGATCCCAGCCACGGAAATAATACGTTTCTGCTGCTCCTGAGAAAGGTCATAGATCGATATGTTGATTTTTAAATACCAATACGGATACTAATCACCACTATCAATCAATTCTAATCGATATTATTCAGGTTATTATCAGCAAACTGTTCAATCAGCCAATCAAACAAGAGCAATTTAAATATCTATACACAGCTAATAGAACAAGTGCTGTCCTAGAGATTAGAGCTCCAGACCATTGATGACAGGGTTAGGGTTGAGTTAGGTTAGGGATAGGTTAAGTTAGGGTTGAGTTGGGTTAGGGATAGGTTAAGATAGGGTTAGGGTTGAGTTAGGTTAGGGATAGGTTAAGTTAGGGTTGGATGAGGTTAGGGATAGGTTAAGATAGGGTTAGGGTTGAGTTAGGTTAGGGATAGGTTAAGATAGGGTTAGGGTTGAGTTAGGTTAGGGATAGGTTAAGTTAGGGTTGGATGAGGTTAGGGATAGGTTAAGATAGGGTTAGGGTTGAGTTAGGTTAGGGATAGGTTAAGATAGGGTTAGGGTTGAGTTAGGTTAGGGATAGGTTAAGTTAGGGTTGAGTTAGGGTAGAGATAGGTTAAGATAGGGTTGAGTTAGGTTAGGGATAGGTTAAGATAGGGTTGGGTTAGGAATAGGTTAAGATAGGGTTGAGTTAGGTTAGGGATAGGTTAAGTTAGGGTTGAGTTAGGTTAGGGATAGGTTAAGTTAGGGTTGAGTTAGGTTAGGGATAGGTTAAGATAGGGTTAGGGTTGAGTTAGGTTAGGGATAGGTTAAGATAGGGTTAGGGTTGAGTTAGGTTAAGATAGGGTTAGGGTTGAGTTAGGTTAGGGATAGGTTAAGATAGGGTTAGGGTTGAGTGAGGCTAGGAATAGGTTAAGTTAGGGTTGAGTTAGGTTAGGGATAGGTTAAGATAGGGTTAGGGTTGAGTTAGGTTAGGGATAGATTAAGATAGGGTTAGGGTTGAGTTAGGTTAGGAATAGGTTAAGTTAGGGATAGGTTAAGATAGGGTTAGGGTTGAGTTAGGTTAGGAATAGGTTAAGTTAGGGTTGAATTAGGTTAGGAATAGGTTAAGTTAGGGTTGAGTTAGGTTAGGGATAGGTTAAGTTAGGGTTGAGTTAGGTTAGGGATAGGTTAAGATAGGGTTGAGTTAGGTTAGGGATATGTTAAGATAGGGTTAGGGTTGAGTTAGGTTAGGGATAGGTTAAGTTAGGGTTGAGTTAGGTTAGGGATAGGTTAAGTTAGGGTTGAGTTAGGTTAGGGATATGTTAAGATAGGGTTAGGGTTGAGTTAGGTTAGGGATATGTTAACTTAGGGTTGAGTTAGGTTAGGGATAGGTTCAGATAGGGTTAGGGTTGAGTTAGGTTAGGAATAGGTTAAGATAGGGTTGAGTTAGGTTAGGGATAGGTTAAGATAGGGTTAGGGTTGAGTTAGGTTAGGGATAGGTTAAGATAGGGTTAGGGTTGAGTTAGGTTAGGAATAGGTTAAGATAGGGTTGAGTTAGGTTAGGGATAGGTTAAGATAGGGTTAGGGTTGAGTTAGGTTAGGAATAGGTTATGTTAGGGTTGAGTTAGGTTAGGGATAGGTTAAGATACGGTTAGGGTTGAGTTAGGTTAGGGATAGGTTAAGTTATGGTTGAGTTAAATTAGGGATATGTTAAGTTAGGGTTAGGGTTGAGTGAGGTTAGGGATAGGTTAAGTTAGGGTTAGGGTTGAGTGAGGTTAGGAATAGGTTGAGTTGGGTTTGGGATAAGGTTAGGTTAGGTTTGGTTGGGTTGGGTTGGGTTGGGTTGGTTGGGTTGGGGTTAAGGTTGGGTTAGGTTAGGTTGGGTTGGGTTAGGTTAGGTTAGGTTAGGTTGGGTTGGGTTGGTTAAGGTTAAGGTTTAAGTTAAGGTAATATTGTTTTTTCCCATAATTACAAGATGTTTTATGTTATAATTGCAACAGAAGTAAAAATGTTACAACATATGATCTCATCCACATTCTTTGTAATATCATGTCAAAAATAATGGCACTTCTTTTTAAAGACATATTATAAAAGCAAGATACTGTCTTGTAATTACAAGATGTTCTTTGTCATAATTATAACATCTTTGTTTTACGATACAACATATTTTATAATGCTAAGTTTTTAAATGCTGACGAAGAATATCTTCTTTTAAATTTAGCTTGGCAACAAGACACCTCTGTAAGATAAAAGTTAAATCAGCCAGCCACAAAAGCGTCTGTGTCCTGCAGGCATATTAAAAAACAAAAGCAAATATAGCTCAGTAATCAATGTAGCTCATTAGATATTAATCACAGCATTATAAACAAAACAATAATAAATAAAAAACTAAATACTTCAGTTCTTCGTCTCGCCAGTTGAGCTTCACATAAGCTTCACACAGAAACACCATAACTAAAAAACTATTCCAGTTATTTGTAAATTATTTCTAATATTTCCACTCTTTCTGTCGTGGCCAGTGACGTCACGATGTGGCATTGCTTATACATGTCAATGATAACAACGATAATAATACAGTATTTATTATTACGTTATTAATAGATTAGCAGACGGAAATAATAACATTTAAGATAATAATATTTATGATAATAATATTTATGATAATAAATATAGTAACGAAATACATATAAAAACTGTGAGACGCAGTAGAAGTATAATGCTACCAGTCTACCAGTGACATCCAAAATATTAGTTTGCGATTCATAGATGAACGTCATGGCAAAACTAATCGATTTTATCATTTAAAAGGTTAAAATATTATTTGTATTAGTTTATTATTTATATTTATACACTACTTCCGGTGTCGTGTTCGCTTCCGTTTTATAGGTGAAGCAGCGCCTGGGTGGAGAAGCTGGGTGTAAACACAGCACTCTGCTACAAAACGACCATTAAAGGCTGAATTTGTTAAGTTATTTCTTAGAAATGATTTAAATGGTGAAATCTAGGCTCGTTTTAGTGGCCTGAGGTGTTTATTTCGACCCTGTTAGCTAGCTAGCTCTTTAGCTTTAGCGCTGGTAGCTAGATGACTGCAGTTACCTGGTGATTATTATGGTTTTAAATGTTTAAAGAGGAGAAATAATGAAAGTTGACCCATTTTATTACATGTTACTTCACTGTTGTTTAGTTTGTGCCTCTTGGATATGCATGTTTTTGTGAAATATCTGAGCACGACGCTTAAGTTTCCTTGTTTTCGGAATTATTCCGTTCCACCTTAAATGCTGCATTAGTGCCAGTCTGGCAGCCCAGGCTCCGGACTGCAGCTGCTGCGCAATTTAAGGTGGAACGGAATAATTCCGAAAACAAGCCCACCACAACCTCGTAATTTGAGCTGTACTTCTGTGTTGTTGCTTTTATAACAATCAGAACCTAAACAGTGATGGATCTGCGTCCACTGTGCACAACATATCAGCCATTTACGTTAGTTTAAGGTTAGAATAATGCTGTTTATGTGATCTGTAACTGATGTCCCCTGCACAATAGTAAGTAGTCCATTGACAGAACCCAAACACAGAACTGTCAGAATCATCTAAATCATTGTTGTCCTCATCGCTGTTTGTCTCCGACAGGCTGAAAAGAGGCGCTTTTGTGCCACGGTCATCACAATGGAAGAATCCCGTAATGTTGGACACTGAGACCGAACCAGAAGCTACTGCTGCCCACCGCAGACCCTAAAGGGATGCCTTTATTCCCGCTTTCATGAGCCCAGTTTCAGAAAGGCAGGTTTCCCTTCGCGTGCAGGGCGGCCTGTGCTGAGGCTCGGGACGCTCCACAGCAGCTTTGCTCCATTATAATGAAAGATGGACCAGGATGCAGCCGACAGTCCGGTCACCCTCATTATCCGGGCTCCGAACCAGAAATATGAAGACCAGACCATCAGCTGCTTCCTGGACTGGACCGTCGAGAAGCTGAAGAAGCACATCTCCGACGTGTACCCCAGTAAACCGGTGAGTCGGGTACCTCCAGGTCTTCCACTGCATTATTTATGAAGATTGTGGGTTTGGTGTTCTCTGTTTACAGTGGAGGTGAAGGGAAGCAGACGTCTAAAGCTCTAATAAAAGCTCCTCACAGAAAGTTCTTCACCTAATGGTGATGAAGACGCTGCCTGATGCCTGAGACACGGTTCTACCAGAGTTCTGAGAAGAGTTCGGCTCTAGAACCTGCTTTTAGAACCAGATCATTAAAATGGTGGAGGGATACATGCTGCAGGGTGTAGTGCAGCTACAGAAAGTAGTCCCTAAAGAGAACTGCATTAGCTGAGATTCTCTATTCTTCACTGTTTTACCATCATCATCATCATCATCATCATTCCATATAAAACTCAGAAGACAGTTCTGACTCTCTAGACCCAGTTTCACACCAAACTTACTGTGTATTACTTATTAATATTCAAAAAAATAATATTAAAACAATATTAATTTGTAATATTTAGATTTTTTAAATCAGAATTCCCCTTTGAAGTGTGAGACATACTTCACTTCACCTGGTTCCATGGTGTTTCTGGTCTGGTTCCATGGCTAGTGCGCCCCCTAGAGGTTGAGAATTCAGTTCCACTGCATCTATAACTCTGCGTCTCCTGATTATGCAGTATAGTAATAAGCGACGACCTTCCTGAATGTCCTGCTGGTCACAACAGCAATGTTTGAGCCAGAAAAGCCTCTGATTGGCTCCTTTCTACCCCGCCCACTTGCAACTACGCTCCATTTCTGTGCATTTCTTTTCAACCCCCTAATGTGCATTTCTCAGAAGGGCTGAGCGACGGAGACCCAGGCCATCAGTCCGGCTCTAAATAGCTGTAGTTATTTGTAGCAGGTCAGATAGTGTGAGTGTGTGTTCTGTGTTGTAGATGTCTAAAGAGCAGAGGCTGGTTTACTCCGGGCGTCTCCTGCAGGACCACCAGCAGCTCCGGGATGTTCTGAGAACGGTACGAAGGCGTGACACAGAGACGGTCAGTGTTACAGTAGACTGGGACTGTCACTGATTATTATATTAGTAATGCAGTTATTATTTATCATATTAATCAAGTAATCAGAGATTTTAAAAGGCAGAGCGATAAAGATCAATGACTGTAGAAAACATGGACAGCACGGCGCCTCTCAAAGGTGAAGCAGATTCTGCCTGCCGTCAGCAGCCGAAACCCAGGAAAACACATCTGGCCTTGTTCTTGGGTGAGTAGGTGGCTCTGTCGCTGTCCCCACCTCACTTCAGTGTGATGCTGGCCGGCACGGGCGTCTGTTAGCCTGCACTTTCCACAGAGCGCTTTGGTTGGTTACCCAGTGATTTTGCATCGGCAGCAGTTCGGAAAGAACTCTAAACTGACTCTCCATCTCCAGAAGTGTCTCCAACCTCCAGCAGGTAGTTCTCCCTGTGCTGATCTTGACCCATTGGCCCCCAGAAATCAGTTTAACCCTTACTCTGCTCTATAGTAAGAAGGCGGGGCTACACTTAGAAATGTGGTGATTGACAGACAGCCTTGGCTGGAAGAGAGCGCTCGTCTGCAGCAGGACCTGTATGGCGTCCTCTCTGTTCAGTACATGGAGGAGCTGAGCTGTAGGGGAACTTACATGAGCTGCACTTTTACTGCTGGAGCACTGTTCCACTTACCGGACAGACTGGGAGTCCAGGGGGAAATCCGCTATTCTTCTGCACAGGAAGCTCAGTGAAGACGGTCTGGGAGAAGGGGGCGGGGCTACTTAATGAGTAGGTGAGTCTGGCTCCGCCTCTGGTCTCTATTGAGCAGGCACTGGTTGCAGATTTGACAACGTGGCGGACAGTCCTGGCCTCTTGGCTCCATGTTTTCTACAGTCAGTGATAAAAATGGACCTAACTGACCAGTGAGAACCCATATGGATTATTACCGTAGGAGAGCAGTAGGAGGTTAAATTAAGCATTATCATTGTGCAAACAGACATGATGTGATCCGACTCTTAGCATAATGACGGATTCGATTTGTGCTGTGCTCGATGTTGTCCATCGTGTGTACCTAACAAAGAGAGCCCATTAACGTAAAGGAGCCAGTGTGTCGACTCTGTATAAAAACAGTGGTTTTATTTATTTAATTTCATTTTTTATTTAGTTTTTATGTTTTATTAAGTTCTTTATATTTAAATTCTAATGTATGAATATTTTTAATAATTAAAACTAGGGATTCACCGATTCGATATTCAGATCGGATATTGGTCCTGAAATTAACAAAATTAGCTGGATCAGGTATCGTATAATTGGGCCGATCCACTGGGCCGATCCTTTCACTGTAATTTCTTGGTGTAGACTGCACCAGATGTTTACATGTTTGCAGTGTTTGATTACTGCTGGTATGTTTGGCCAAGTTACTTATTTATGCTCAGGTTCAGCTGCTAGATTTTATTTTGAATGAATGTTTACTCTAAATATTTAAAATAAGATTGATTACTGTTTGTGTGTTTGACAAATTAAAGCTACTTAGTTTTGGCTGATAGATTTGATTTATTTTTATATTTTAATTGTAATATTTTTGTTTTGAATTTAAATGCTGTGTCGAGGTCCTTCAAAATTGTTTATTATTATTATTTTGTGACAAATAAATAGCAATTTAGTTCATTGTGTTAAATTGTTATATTTTGTTTTACAAAGTTAGTACAGTCATTTTTAAGTCAATTCTGATACCATAAGTCTTTCTCCCACATGGTGAGATATATGGTTTAATAATTCTGCATCAGATCATGGTATCAGATTGGTGTCGGGTATTGACCGATATGCTAAGATATGTATCGTATTAGAACTGAAAAAGCGGGATCGGTGCATCCCTAATTAGAACTTTAAATTGATCTTTAAAAAAATTCAAAATAATAATAATATAATTTATAGCGGTTATTTCTGGGACAATATATCGTCCAAAATAAATAGTTATCCTGATGGGCCTCCAGAGTTCACAGAGTGGCTCAGAATGGGACAGAGTTAACCCTAAAAGGCAGAGGTCCTCAGTTCTGGAACTAGAATCCAGGTTCTGGTAGTCCACTGAATGAACCGGACTGGCCTCAGAGTGTAGAAGCTGGATTGAGGGTTGAATGTAAGCTCTATGCCACAAGCTCTAATTTGAAGACCTCTGGTGTAGTGAGTAGAGACTGAACTTTTACTGTTGGTTGAAAAGCTGTTAGCATTGACTGCCTTGTCGTCTTGGTCTCGCAGCAGGAGGAGTATCACATGGTACACTTGGTGTGTGCACCACGCAGCCCCTCCACTCCGTCTGCTGACAGCAGTGACCTCACCAGCCCCTCCGTGACCTCTGATCACAGTGCCACCGTGAGTCCACTACACCTTTACTTCCACCTACATTTACCTGTACTATGATGTCACGAGAACTGATACTGATTGACACGTCAATATCAGAATTCTGAATACGGTGGAACAGGAACTACCTAATCCATCATCAACACACGAGATTCTGATTTCTCTGGATCTGATAAGAGCAGCATAATAGGTCTACACATGTATCCGACATCAGACACAAACACTGTGTGTGCAGCAACCTCCAGTCATCTGATGGCTGAGACTACCTACAAGTAGTGCTGTGCTGCTTTTACTGTTACTGACATAAAATGATCACTAGATGGCGCTTCATGGTTATACACCAGTGCTGGATTTGATATTAGGTCAGAGCTCTTCTTGTTCTAATGAGGTTACCTGATTGTGTTTAATATCCAGGCTGGGTACCACTGTTGACATGGTGTGCCATGAAAATCTAATCAAATCTAATGTATTAGTATAGCTTTTAATAACTGGTGTTTTCACAAAGCAGCTTTACAGAATCAGTAATTAGTAAAAAGACAAGAAATCAACAACACAAGATAACATTAACACCTGAGACCTCCAGGGAGCAGCAAAAGACCACAGTACAGGAAAAACTCCCTCAGAGCTGGAGGAAGAAACCTGGGAGGAACCAAGGCTCACAAGGGGGACCCGACCCATCCTCCTCTGATCAGAACTATTTATGAATTATTGACAAAAGTCACCGAACCACCAAGACTGTTGTACTGCTCAGGTGTGCAACATAATCTTAATATGTCTATAATAATCATGGTGTATTATAAATTAATATAGTTATAGCAGTGATGGTCAGAGTAATGAGAGGAATGATAGTTAATAGGGGTAATATTAATAGTGGCAGATAGTTAAGAAGGCCATTAGGCAGGTAGCAGTTGCAGGAGGGTGGGCAGCTGGTCTAACGCAGGTAGATAGAACCCCAGCGGTCAATCTTCTAAAAGGTCAGTCTGTTTACTGGGAGAAGGTGAAGAGACAGAGTTAGTTCTGAGAGGATTTTATAGAGATCAGAGAATGTTGATCAGTATCAGAGTGTGTCTGACGACTCCGGCAGGTCTGACTATAACAGTCTAATTAAAAGGAGAGAGCCAGAAGGTAACACAGACACGGGAGCTCCCTGAAACACTAGCGTCCATCTGCTCCACGTCCACAAACCTGAGACATGGCACATAAAGTAACCAATCCAGCTGATTCTCAAAACCATAAATGCTCTCCACACCTTGTTGAAATAAGGCTGCTGCAGTTTGAAACGCTGTGGGTAGTTGTGGGAATGCCTTTCGAGAATCTGTCAACTACAGGCAGACCAGATTAGCCTATCTCTACAGGATGATGGGATGAACCTTTTGTCAGGAGGACACAGTTCAGATGGTGGCATGAAGGTACAACAGGTGGTACAGATTAGAATTCAGGTGACTGAGAGCATGAGTTGCTGGTGGGAGTCATATGATCACTCATAGTGTCTCCCAGAGGATTCTGGGAAATGGTGTACCAAACAGCCGAAGTCCTCGGCAGAGTCATGACAAGTTGATGTTAAAATACATTTATTATTTTTTTTAATGTATTTTATTTCATTTGTTTTCGTTATTAAACTTTATATCAAGAATCATAGAAAGGAGAACCAAGTCTGTCGTGGCAGATCTGTATAAGGGATGGGTTAGTGTAGGAATTAGATGTTTAAAACTAATTGCATTAAAATTTGTGGCATACATCTGTTTCTCCTTAGAATGCTGAGACTTTTGGCCCCTCCCCCTCAGTTACTGTGTCCTATCAGGATGTTCCTGGCCCCTCCATCACAGGAAGTTCAGATGGGCTGCGGCACCGAGGGGGTCCTACACATGCTCGTGGATTGACTCCTGACCCCACAGACGCAGTGCAGTGGTAAATGAATCAGAGCTGTCTAGTTAGCTTTCTGTTACTAGTTAATTAGTTATAGCTAACAATATCTGTCCTCCCTGTTAAGCATACACACGTGGACAAAATTGTTGGTACCCCACCGGTTAATGAAAAACCCACAATGGTCACAGAAATGACTTGAATCTGACAAAAGTAATAATAAATAAAAATGATATGAAAATTAACCAATGAAAATCAGACAGAAACCATGTCTTAACAGAATTATTAAAAAAATAAACTAATTAAACCTGGACAGAAAGCATGTTAAAAACAGTGTTGAAACAGGTGGTGTTTGTAGTGTGTGTGTGTGTGTGTGTGTGTGTGTGTGCATAAGTTTGTTTGTGGGTTTTTGTGTCTTAGGCCTCAGGGAATGCCGTTCTCCACACTGGCAGCTCCTTCTGCTGGACTCCCAGCACACCCTGTATACACACCTATGCAGATGCTGTGGTGGCAGCAGATGTACGCCCGCCAGTACTATATGCAATAGTAAGTCATTTACTGGGCCAGTTGTTCCTAAACTAGGACAGAACTGTCCAGAGAGAGGCGGGACATGGTTTGAGATGGGTGGTGCAGAGGGTTAGGGAAACAGACTGACCTAAATGGAGACAATCCTTCTATTAAGTTCATTAAACTCTTGTTATTCTATAATCCTGTAACACATTAGTTTAAGACACTGAAAGACTTTAAGTGTGTCTTTATCACACACTAATAACTGAGTCTAATTTCTAAACCTTCCTGTTCACTTCCTCTCCAGTCAAGCTGTGATGGCTGCTTCCCAGGCCCCCTCAGAGCCCCCGCCTCCGCCTCCTTCTAGTCCACACCCTACCCCGGTTCCAGCACCGCCCAACGAACCCGCAGCCCCTATGGGGCCAAACCCTGCCCCCAATCCCGTCCCAGAGGAGCAGCCAGCTAATCAGAACCTGCAGATGAACGCTCAGGGTGGGGCTATGCTGAACGAGGATGAGCTGAACCGTGATTGGCTGGACTGGCTGTACACAGTCTCGCGTGCTGCTATTCTGCTCAGCATCGTCTACTTCTACTCCTCCTTCAGCCGCTTTGTCATGGTGATCGGCGCCATGCTGCTCGTCTACCTGTGAGTTCAGTCAGAGCATCCCGGATCAGTACAGCTGAGAGACCATCCTTTACTTTCTGCTCGTTCTTCTTATTGAGTGTGTGTGTGTGTGTGTGTGTGTGTGTGTGTGTGTGTGTGTGTGTGTGTGTGTGTGCGCTAGGCACCAGGCTGGCTGGTTCCCATTCAGAGCGGAGCTGCAGAACCCAGTAGCAGCAGAAGGCCCGCAGGATGAAGCTGAGAGAAACAACGACATGCAGGAAATGGTAACACATGTACAGTATAGCGCCCCCTACTGTACTGTACTGCTACCCCAGAGGTCTCCTCAGGATCTTCACAGTGAACTCGTAGACTGATGAACAGTGTAGTTTATTTGTAGCCCTAATACAGTGTTTATGTACTTAGTACTGTTCTTAATACTGATTCTAGTCCTAATCTCTCTCTCCTGCAGGAGCGGATCATGGATGAAGGGATTGAGGATGACGATGGCGAGAGTGGGGAGGAAGGCCCTGAGGACACAGCTCTGGCCAGACCGGGCTTTCTGACGACCACATGGTCATTCATCAGCACTTTCTTCACCTCTTTAGTGCCCGAGGGTCCGCCTCGCGCCACCAACTAAACCAACAGACCAGATAAACAAACACACGAATGAACAGAAACGAATAGAAATCGTAACTCCAGCTGAAAGTCCGG
>NC_132878.1:98410157-98411565 GCF_030463535.1 Salminus brasiliensis | reverse complement strand
TGGAAAGTGAGAGAGAGAGAGAGAGAGAGAGAGAGAGAGAGAGAGAGAGAGAGAGGTAAATGAACAGAGAGAGAGAGAGAGAGGTAAATGAACAGAGAGAGAGAGAGAGAGAGAGAGAGGTAAATGAACAGAGAGAGAGAGAGAGAGAGAGAGAGGTAAATGAACAGAGAGAGAGAGAGAGAGAGAGAGAGGTAAATGAACAGAGAGAGAGAGAGAGAGAGAGAGAGAGAGAGAGAGAGAGAGGTAAATGAACACACAGAGAGAGAGAGAGAGAGAGAGAGAGAGAGAGAGAGAGGTAAATGAACAGAGAGAGAGAGAGAGAGAGAGGTAAATGAACAGAGAGAGAGAGAGAGAGGTAAAGAACAGAGAGAGAGAGAGAGGTAAATGAACAGAGAGAGAGAGAGAGAGAGAGAGAGAGAGAGGTAAATGAACAGAGAGAGAGAGAGAGAGGTAAATGAACAGAGAGAGAGAGAGAGAGAGAGGTAAATAAACAGAGAGAGAGAGAGAGAGAGAGAGAGAGAGAGAGGTAAATGAACAGAGAGAGAGAGAGGTAAATGAACAGAGAGAGAGAGAGAGAGAGAGAGAGAGAGAGAGGTAAATGAACAGAGAGAGAGAGAGGTAAATGAACAGAGAGAGAGAGAGAGAGAGAGAGGTAAATGAACAGAGAGAGAGAGAGAGAGGTAAATGAACAGAGAGAGAGAGAGAGAGAGAGGTAAATGAACACAGAGAGAGAGAGAGAGAGAGAGAGAGAGAGGTAAATGAACAGAGAGAGAGAGAGAGAGAGAGAGAGAGGTAAATGAACATAGAGAGAGAGAGAGAGAGAGGTAAATGAACAGAGAGAGAGAGAGAGTTAAATGAACAGAGAGAGAGAGAGAGAGAGGTAAATGAACAGAGAGAGAGAGAGAGAGAGAGGTAAATGAACATAGAGAGAGAGAGAGAGAGGTAAATGAACAGAGAGAGAGAGAGAGTTAAATGAACAGAGAGAGAGAGAGAGAGAGGTAAATGAACAGAGAGAGAGAGAGAGAGAGAGGTAAATGAACAGAGAGAGAGAGAGAGAGAGAGAGAGGTAAATAAACAGAGAGAGAGAGAGAGAGAGGTAAATGAACAGAGAGAGAGAGAGAGAGAGGTAAATGAACAGAGAGAGAGAGAGAGAGAGAGGGGTAAATGAACAGAGAGAGAGAGAGAGAGAGAGGTAAATAAACAGAGAGAGAGAGAGAGAGAGGTAAATGAACAGAGAGAGAGAGAGTGAGAGAGGTAAATAAACAGAGAGAGAGAGAGAGAGAGGTAAATGAACAGAGAGAGAGAGAGAGAGAGAGGTAAATGAACAAAGAGAGAGAGAGAGAGAGAGAGAGGTAAATGAACAGAGAGAGAGAGAGAGAGAGAGGTAAATGAACAGAGAGAGAGAGAA
>NC_132878.1:98395157-98405157 GCF_030463535.1 Salminus brasiliensis | reverse complement strand
TGATGAAACCAGGCTGAGAGACAGATCTGAGAACGTAGAAACTGTGGATGTTAAAGAGTCGGAGGTTGATGATGATGATGATGATGATGAAGATGATGATGATGATGATGATGATGAAACCAGGCTGAGAGACAGATCTGAGAACGTAGAAACTGTGGATGTTAAAGAGTCGGAGGTTGATGATGATGATGATGATGATGAAGATGATGATGATGATGATGATGATGATGAAACCAGGCTGAGAGACAGATCTGAGAACGTAGAAACTGTGGATGTTAAAGAGTCGGAGGTTGATGATGATGATGATGATGATGAAGATGATGATGATGATGATGATGATGATGAAACCAGGCTGAGAGACAGATCTGAGAACGTAGAAACTGTGGATGTTAAAGAGTCAGAGGTTGATGATGATGATGAAGATGATGATGATGAAGGATGAGGAGATTGGTCGACAAGAAGAAGAAGAAAAAGAGAAAGTTTCTGAAACATGTCTGGAGATGAAACAGGGAACCAAGAAATGATAAAATAACAGAAACATCAAAGCTTTAGGAAACGATCTGCACACGAGCTCTTAATGATATGATCAGAGAGTGGAATAAGCAACATGTCTAAGCACCAGCTCTAAAGAAGTGAATTTCATATATATCCCCTTTAATAATGAACTGAGACAGTGGCATTTAGTAAAGCTTAATGCTGTTTAAGGTCTGATAATCAATGAATTCCTGTTGTAAAGTGTTGATGAAATGACCTTACTTTTATTTTCTTCTTCTCAGTACTTCCTCTTTAGGTTCAGTATCTGAACTGGGTTCTCTTGCAGTTTTACAGCTCTATTAATGTTGATGCTTTATGTGGAGCCACAGATGTTCTCCATTATCTATCCATGATTCAGACACAACAGCTGTTCTTGTCAGTAAACTCCATGTTTCACATCTGCTCCATCTTCTCTGACTGAAGTGTTCTCTGATTGAACCCTGACTTTCAGACTTTGGGCACTGCCTACAGTAGCAGTGTGTACAGACTGTGGTGTGTGGAGGTCTCTCCACTAGAGGGCGCTGTAGGCTGGGTGCTGGATCAGGTCAGGTGACTGAAGTTAAAGTGAAAGTGAAAGAGAGAGGAGGGAAAAGTACAGCGCAGCTGCTTTGTGTTGGATTTCATGTAAAGAAGGTTTTATTCTTCATCTTTATCAAGTCAGAAGAACAAGGTTGTGGAGCTGAGAACTTCTACAAGCTCCTGACAAGTAGCCGGACTCGGTACCCGGTCCCGTCCACATTCCCAGCCGGGGAATAGATCCAGCCCAGATAGCGGTCTGAACTACCGGGAGCGGTCAGATCTCCTCTGGCAGCATTGGACGCCCCCATGCTGAGGTGAAGTCGGACGGCTCTCACTGAGGGAGTCGAGGGTCTTCCTGCGTTCAGCGCACGAAGCGGACAGGTAGTTTGAGACCACCCTGAACACAAGCAGCGGTTCGGGCCCGCAACGCAAGTACAGAGACCAACAGAACAAAAGGAGCCACCCCATAATATTAGTGTTTCTACCAGTGGAGCTCAGCTCCAGAGTCGTGCTGGTGGGACAGAGCTGTCTGTGGGCCACAACAGTGCTGTAAATGTGCTTCACTGCTTCACATGAACTGCTTCTTAAATAGATCAGCTAATAGAACTTCCAGTCCTGTTCTTCTAGTTCCTCCAGTTCTGATTAGCTCTGTGTTCACACTATTGAGTGGGTTCTTGTACAGGAATAGAGGACTGGATCTGTGAGGGGCTTCATAGCAGAGTTTTAATTCCCAAGTTAGAGTTAATCATTTCAGTACAGTGTTCTTTACTTAAAGGTGTAAACCGCCACCTTACTAACACTCTAATCAATATTAGAATTAGTGATCAGTACAAAGTGGGCGTGTGTGAAAACTCCAGTTTCCAGCTGTTCTTACAGTGAATCTGTTGTAAATGATCTGTTCTCAGAGAGCAGCATCTCCAGTGTCCAGCAGTGTGTGTTAGAAGAGGAACAGCTCCATGATGGAGCCTCTTACCTCCAGCAGTGGAGGAAGTGCCCCAGAGTGAGTATCCTCATATCAGCACTTCATCTGAAGAACCAGGAGAAGGAGAGAGTGTTTATGTCCCTCATGTTGAAGCTGAAGGAGTTTTAGTAAAGGAAGTCATTACTCCACACTTTACTCTCATCATGGATCATCATGAATCAACTGTTTTCAGGGTGAAGAGAGCAGCATCTCCAGCCCCCAGCGCTGTGTCTATGAAGAGTGACCGGTCCATGGAGCAGCCTCTAGACTTCAGCAGTGGAGGAGGAAGCTCTGAGTCTCGGTACATCACTGCACTCAGTAAACTACTGTTCTGAGAGTGAAGCTCTTCAAATGTGTTCCTGAGCTTTCTTAAAGATGTGGTGTGTGTTGGAGTTCAGTGTGTAAATGCTGGAGTTTTCACTGTGTTTAATGTTAACAGGACTGAAACACAGAGAGCAGTTTCTCCAGAGCCCAGCTGTGTGTCTATGAAGAGTGACTGGTCCATGGGTGAACCTCCTGATTTCAGCAGTGAAGCTGTGACCCCTGACCCAAAGTGAGTGATACATCAAACCTACACACACTCACACTCACACACACACACACACACACACACACACACACACACACACACACACACACACTCACACACACACTCACTGCAGGTGATCTTCATGCTGTTCCTCTGCACTGATTTCCACACAGGAGCTCAGTGTGAGGTTCTGAGTTTCTCTGTATTTAATGATCAGTGTACACAGCTGGGTGTGATGGTGAGACAGGTTCTAGATTAGACTGACTGACCTGAACAATGTTCTAGATCACTAAACGAGCTCACAGAGAGTCGGTTCTACTCCCTAAATTACAATATCAGCTATAGGGTGGACAGTTACACACATATCTATATATAGAGACAGTAGGGGGCGTGTTTGAGAGAAGAGTGGGGGTGTTTTGATGGGTACTACAGGGATGGGATGGGGTGGGAGGTGTTGGGTGATGTGAGGATGTTTAATGTTCATATAAACAGTTCAGTCGTTCTCTACAATCAGAATGAACTCTTATTCAGATTGGTGAAAATCTCTGCATGTAAACAGAGCTACTGAGAGTCAGAGTCAGTCAGTAACTTAGATCATAAATGAGGCAGCTGTGCATGAAATTACACACCAGTGTTTCACATCCAAACCTTACAGTTTCTCATAGAAATAGGACAGTTAGTATAAGCAGGTGATATCAGTGATATAAGCAGGACAGTCAAAGTGGGCTTTGGGTCAATGGTATATGGGTTATAATGTAATGAACAGATGGGTGTTCAGTCAGGCTGCTGTGTGTTCTGTTAGATTTACAAATGGATGAAATTCTACAGAATTCCACTCAGATTTAGTTCTTTTCAGAGCTCTTATCAGACGAGTAATGACTCAAACAAACACATTCACAACTTTCAGACATTTTTATCCTGAATAAACCCAAGAAATGATAGATTTGCTACGTCTGAAAACTGAAGTCAGAGACAGAAAGCTCCGCTACCAAAACACACATGTATCTTTGTGAAGTCGTCTTTGTTTACATTAGTAGACGGTCGAGCTCTGTTTTCACCTTTAAGAAACATTTGGAAATGTGTGTGTTTAATTCAGCTTTTACTGAAGTTCAGTCTTTTAATTTGATCTGTTATTGTCTGTTATTCTTTATTTTATTAAAACTCTCAACTTTGATCTTCTGTCAATATCACTGTTTGATTATTGGTGGTGAGTGCAGATGTGAGCTTCTGTATCAGCTGATTAATTCATGGACATCACAGTGTGGGTTTTCTATTCGTCCACAGCATCCAGAAGAAGAAGATTGACAGAGAAAAACTGGAGCATATATTCAAGGTCAGTCCTAAACCAGTCACATGATGAGGATCTCCCTGATTTCTTTCATTTCTCAGTTTAAAGCTGCTTTAAAGTTTTGATACTTTGCTAATCATAATTCAGTCTCCTTCAGTTGCTGGTGTATTCTAACTGTAACAGTGTTCATATTAATACTTTAAGATGCTGTTCAGTAACATGATGTTTAAGTCCTTTTACACATTACAGAATCACAGCATCCAGAACTCCTCCACTCCTCAGATCAGTGTCTCTCTTCTGTTTAGCAGATTGTTCTGTGTTCAGATCATCTCTCTCTGTAATGGTGCAGCTTTAGTGATTCTCTGATGTTTGTTCTTAATCAGGAGCTGCAGCAGAAATTTATCTCTCTAGTGGAGAACGAGCTGAACACATTCAAGAAGCTCCTGAGTCCAGATTACCCAGCATGCTCTGAGAGAGAGGTGGAGGATGAGGATGATCAGAGAGGGGGGAGAGAGGGGGTGCTGAAGATCACACTGCAGATCCTGAGGAACATGAAGCAGACAGACCTCGCTAACACACTAGAGAGCAGTAAGAGTTCTGGGTCATGACCATGGTTCCCAACCTGAGTGCTAATGTATTCCTCAGTGAAGTCCCGCTTTTCAAAGGGAATAAAATCAATACTTCATTGGATTTTGTAATTATAGGATAATGTATCACAGCATCAACTGTAGTCCTTAAACCTAACACTTACTGATTTTGTAGAAACACCATTAACAGCTCTAAGAGCTCTACAGCTGCTACAGAAACAACACACTACAATCTTTATTTTTAAATGATTTATTCACTGTATCACACAGTTGTTCTACACAGGGGTCTTTAATGCAGGATCACAGCTGATCACATGTCTCTATTGTCTTCCTCTGGTATCAGAATTGGCCCCAGCTTGTCATCGAAAGCTGAAATCCAAACTGAGGGATAAATGTCAGAGAATTAATGAAGGAATCTCAGGCCTTGGAAACTCAGCACTTCTGAATGAGATCTACACAGAGCTCTTCATCACAGAGGGAGGGGGTGGAGAGGTCAATCAGGAACATGAGGTGAAGCAGATTGAAGCTGCATCCAGGAAAAGGGCAGCACAGGAGACACCAATCAAATGCAACAACATCTTTAAACCATTACCAGAACAGAACCAGCCCATCAGAACCGTACTGACTAAAGGAGTTGCTGGAATTGGAAAAACAGTCTCTGTGCAGAAGTTTATTCTGGACTGGGCTGAAGGAGAAGTAAATCAGGACGTTCTCTTCATATTTCCACTTCCTTTTAGAGAACTGAATCTGATGAAGGAGAAGAAGCTCAGTCTGGTGAATCTTCTTCAGAGCTTCTTCCCAGAAACACAAGATTTAAAACCCAGACATTATAAGAGCTACAAGATCATGTTCATCTTTGATGGTCTGGATGAGTGTCGACTGCCTCTAGATTTCCATAACAATGAGAACTTGGTGGATATAGAAGAAAAGACCTCAGTGGATGTTCTGCTGACAAACCTCATCAAGGGTAATCTGCTTCCCTCTGCTCTCCTCTGGATCACCTCTCGACCAGCAGCGGTCAGTCAGATCCCTCCTGAGTGTGTTGATCAGGTAACAGAAGTGCGGGGTTTCAGTGACCCTCAGAAACAGGAGTACTTCAGGAAGAGGATCAGTGATCAGGACCTGGCCAACAAAGTCTTCACACACATCAGGTCTTCAAGAAGCCTCTACATCATGTGCCACATACCGGTCTTCTGCTGGATTGCAGCCACTGTTCTAGAGAGAATGCTGAGTGAAGCTGAGAGTGGAGAAACCCCCAAAACCCTGACGCAGATGTTCACACACTTCCTGATCTTCCAGATCAAACACAAGTGCCAGAAGTACAGTGGAGGAAGTGACCTTGATCCTCAGCAGACTAGAGGAAGTATTCTGGCTCTGGGGAAACTGGCTTTCCAGCAGCTCGAGAAAGGAAACCTGATCTTCTATGAGGAAGACCTAAGAGAGAGTGGCATTGATATTAGGGAAGTGTCAGTGTACTCAGGAGTGTGCACCCAGATCTTCAGAGAGGAGCATGAGCTGCACCTGGGGAAGGTCTTCAGCTTTGTACATCTGAGCGTCCAGGAGTTCCTTGCTGCTTTATATGCGTTTCTCAACCGAAAGTTTCAGAATCAGCAAATCACTGAACAGCAAACCAGTAAACTCTCTAAGCTTTTCAGCAGATCAACGATGACTGACTTCCTCAACAGTGCAGTGGACAAAGCCTTACAGAGTGAGAGTGGACACCTGGACCTGTTCCTTCGTTTCCTTCTGGGTCTCTCACTGGAGTCTAATCAGACTCTCTTACGAGGCGTACTGACACCGACAGAGAGGAGCTCTCACAGCAACGAGGAAACAGTCACATACATCAAGAAGATGATTGAGGAGAACATCTCTCCAGAGAAATCCATCAATCTGTTCCACTGTTTGAATGAACTGAATGATCACTCTCTAGTGCAGGAAGTGCAGAAATACCTGAACAGAGGTGGTGACCGTCATCTTCATCAGGCCAGGCTCTCTCCTGCTCAGTGGTCAGCTCTGGTGTTTGTGTTGCTGAACTCAGAAGAAGAGCTGGAGGAGTTTCACCTCAGTAAATATGAGCCATCAGAGGAGTGTCTTCTGAGGCTGCTGCCAGTAGTCAAAGCATCCAGAAGAGCTGTGTGAGTATTTTCCTTCAGGCGTTTCCACAGTTTATAATGAACTGCTGATGATTAGAACCAGTTTACAGTGAATCACATTAGTATGAATTATCCTGTGTGTGTGTGAGAGAGAGAGAGAGAGTGTGTGTGTGTGTGTGTGAGAGAGAGTGTGTGTGAGAGAGAGAGTGTGTGTGTGTGTGTTATTTCTGTTGCCCAGTTGAAAATTAAAATTCAGCCTAATGGGCTGATATATATGAGAAGATATACCAATTAACTTTGTTCAAATCAGTTTCAGTTACTGTCTCTTTAAGAGAGAAATGAATTAATGGTGATAATAAGTGAACAGAGAAGATTGGAAGTAGTGCTGCTGTTCTAGTCGTTCATTGGGTGTCTAGTTAAGGAGAGCCAATAATATGAATAATATTCAGGCATTTCATAACACCACTAAAATCTGTCCCAGAGCTGTTGGTGAGCTGCAGGTCCACGTTGTTCACAGTAAAATGGGTCAGCATGTGGAACTGGAGCTTTCTGCATGTTTTCTATCTCTATATAAAGAAACTCCAGGACTTTAGACGGACGCTGTATTTCAGTTTAATTCTGTTCTCTATTCTTTATCTGTCCATTCAAATCTTCCTCTTTCAGTTTATTGTAAAACCTGTTCATTCTTCATTTTTCAGACTGGCTTTATGTAATCTTGGAGTAAAGACGTGTGAAGCTCTGGGATCAGTTTTAAAGCTGGAAAACTCCTCCCTGAAAGAGCTGGACCTCAGTAACAATGACCTGCAGGATTCAGGAGTGGAGCTGCTCTCTGCTGGACTGAAGAGTTCACACTGTAAACTGCAGATTCTCAGGTCAGTGTTTCTGTCACTTCATTCTGAAATGATAAATGTGAAGATGTGAGATGTGAAATAATTAGCTATGACCTAAATGAATGGGGCACCACCTGTAATTCTCGCCCAGGACTGTAGATTTTTGGTAACTGGTTGTTTCAGTTTAGACTCCATTATAAATAAAACTTACCTTGATTTGCAGTTCAGTTCTGAATTAAATTCAGTCTCAATTAAAAGGCAGTTCTCTCGCTCCAGGGACTCAATCTCTTTGTATACACTCACACAAGAGCCAGTTATAATTACTAAAACATTATCATAGAAACATGTAATAATGAGAGAGATCATTTCAGAATCACAGCCTTTAAGGTAGGCATGAGTTTAGTGTATCAACACTCACCCCACAGGACGTTATTCCTGAGATAGTGGTTAGAATAGTAATAAGGTGAGTTGTTTAGAGAAGTGCACTGACTGTTGGATTTGATCACATGGACAGCTACTGCTATTGGCTAGAACTAGACTGGTCTGACTGATCGCTGTTAAACGAAGGTAACATGATCAGTGTGCAAGACTGAACAATCTGAATGTAACGTCCCTGCTCAAGTTCAACTCTAGTCACCAGTAGTTTGGGTCTGGAGCTTTGAAGAGAGACCCAAAGGTCGGCTCTAGACAGAAGGTCCAGTCGAGACAAGGCTTCGAGGTGGAAGGAACGGATCCCTGAGGAATGCTGTTGCACCTCTGATCAGACCAGTAGGGAAGCCATCCTGCGTGGTAGAGCAGCATTCACAGGCTCTGTTCAGGTGGAGCAACACGGCTGCTATGGATGCTTGAGTCTTCTTTAGGCAGGATGTGACAGTTTCATGTAGGCTTGTTCAAAGGTTCGATTGGCTGGTGTTCGTTAGAAATCTGACAAAATCTAATGTGAAAACTAAACAAGACGAAGAAAAACTAGCCAAACTACTTATACAAAATACTTATTTCACAAGTTTTGGAGGCTTTAAGTTGTAAATAACCGTTTTTTTTAGCTGAGGCTTCTTCTCTTCTTCTTCTTCTGGAGCTCCGTTCTTTAAGCCAACTGGAACTTTAACTCAGGCCTTGACCTTTCTTTTCCCACCGTCTGACACACAGGTTTCTACCCTCTTCTCAGCATGTCTCGCTGACGTATTTACACTAGCTGAGGTTATTCTTGAGGAAATAGTGAAGCACTTTTGTAACTCGTGCTGGAGAAGAGCGTCTGCTAAATGCCTTAAATGTAAATGTAAATGTCACCACCACAAAGACTGTGACCTTCTACATGAACCAGAAACCCTGGCTGAATGCAGAGGTGCGTTCTCTACTGAAAGAAGGATGCTGCCTTCAGGTCCGGCGACACACATGAACTGAGCAGGGCTAGAGGAGAGCTGACTGCAGGTGTTAAGAGGGCCAAAGCTGCATATGCTCAGAAAATCCAGGGACATTCCTGCCCCCCTCAGGCAGGAGGCTGCAGAGCATTAGGTGTTAAATGAACAGACTGAGAAACAGCTTCATTCCAGAAGCTGTAAGACTCCTAAACTCCTCCTAGCCAAACACACTGCACTGACACTTTGAGGACACTGAGACACTTTACCCACACTAGACACTTTATTATGTTTCCACTACTTATTCATTCATGCTGCTACATTCCTTTCACAGTGTGATCAGACTGCTGCTACTTTTTCAAATGTCTTTGCTTTCTCACTTTCCTAATTATATCTACCATTCTTATATTCTAGATTTTCTTTTATTATTGTGTGTGTGTGTGTGAATCCTACACTGACATAAAGATTGTTACTCTTGAAAATAAGTAAAGTAAATAATCGTACTGTGAACTAATAAGATTTAATAAACAAGTAATAATACAAAACCATTAAGAGTAATAAATCATCATAAACGAATATGAGAACACATGAATAAGAGTAATACACTGATTATTCTGGTGGAACCACTAGAAAAGAACTAAGAAAAAGAATCTATGATGAGAAATAAAGCAGCTAGTTAAATAAAGAGGTTATTTTACTTCCTCTTCAGCTAGAACTGTTAAATGCTAAACTCTATTAACTCGTGGGTTTGAGGCACGAACATACATCAGTAACATGTAGAGGATACAGAGACAATCACCCACCAATTAGGGTGCTCTGGAATGGGCACTCTTCTGCCCTCCAAAGAAGGGGGTCTAAGTTAAGTTTTCCCTTTTTATGACAGTTTTATTGACGAGCTAGGATCCAGTGCCCTCTGATGGATCGGGGAGGTCGTCTAGTTTAACGACCTGAAATGTTTGATGCATGTGATCCAGTACTCTCCTACATTAGCTTTAGACTAACACATCATTTACTGTTAGACACTCCTTATTTTTACTGTCAGAAATGTATCACTTTCTCTTTAAGTGTATTCTCAAATAAAATCTGTTCATTCTTCATTTTTCAGACTGGCTTCATGTAATCTTGGAGTAAAGACGTGTGAAGCTCTGGGATCAGTTTTAAAGCTGGAAAACTCCTCCCTGAAAGAGCTGGACCTCAGTAACAATGACCTGCAGGATTCAGGAGTGGAGCTGCTCTCTGCTGGACTGAAGAGTTCACACTGTAAACTGCAGATTCTCAGGTCAGTGTTTCTGTCAGTTCATTCT
>NC_132878.1:98325157-98382657 GCF_030463535.1 Salminus brasiliensis | reverse complement strand
GTTTCTGTTCATTTGTGTGTTTGTTTATCTGGCCTGTTGGTTTAGTTGGTGGCGCGAGGCGGACCCTCGGGCACTAAAGAGGTGAAGAAAGTACTGATGAATGACCATGTGGTCGTCAGAAAGCCCGGTCTGACCAGAGCTGCGTCCTCAGGGCCTTCCTCCCCACTCTCACCATCGTCATCCTCAATCCCTTCATCCATGATCCGCTCCTGCAGGAGAGAGAGATTAGGACTAGAATCAGTATTAAGAACAGTACTAAGTACATAAACACTGTATTAGGGCTACAAATAAACTACACTGTTCATCAGTCTACTGTGGTGTAACTGGATATTTAGTGAACCTCCGTATGGGGGCGGGGCGTTCGGGACAGAAGAACTAGAGGTGAGAGGGTCAGGATGGCCGAGCACATGGATGCTAATAAAAAGACACGTTAACTCTACAGTTGGGCTCACGCGAGTGTTTTAAAGACACGACATGGTGTCAGAAGTCCTGTAGTTAGCGTGTAGAGAAGGAGCCCGTCGTAAAGGATGGTTGTGCACCTGCGGAAGGAGAGAGAGTTGAGGACAGGATGAGTGAAGGAGATGTTGGCGGTGGGAGCGAGCAGCTAGGAGCTGCAGCAGCACCTGCACAGAGCATCGCTGCGGGGGCAGGGCCACGTGAGGAGGTGAAGAAGCAGCAAGCTTCTCTGCGTGGTGACACCAGAGCACAGGCAAGTGATGCTAAATCTGTGGATAGAGTCAGAATGCTCAAGAATAGCAAGCCTGCTCCAAACAAACCTCAGCATGATAACAAGCCAAACAGTGCCCAGAACAGCAAAAGACACAAATGTGGTAGTTATTCATCACATCTAAACCGTGATTGTCCTGCAAAAGATGGGAAATGTCATGCATGCGGCAGAAAGGGACATTATAGTCGTGTGTGCAGGGCGCCAAAACCTGTGCATGAAGTTGAGGAGGATGCTGTCTTCCTCGGCAGCATCACGACAGATGGCGATCCTTGGATGGTCAACATCAACATCCATGACAGTAGTGTAAAATTCAAGATCGACACGGGTGCTGACATCACAGTCTTGCCACATGCTGTGTTCCAGAAAATGTACAAGGACAATCCACCAATGCTCCACAAAGCAACAAAGCCACTCCTGGGACCAGGAAGGAATCCACTTGATGTTGTGGGCGTCACCAGGCTGCTGCTGAGGAGAGGTGAGAAAGAGGTGATGGAGGATATGTATGTAGTTCGTCACCTGCACACTGCCTTGTTGGGAAGATCTGTGAGTTGTAGGCTGGGGCTCGTTACACGACTAGACAGTGTCACTGTGGAGACATTAAAGCAAACCTACCCAAAACTATGCAGCGGACTAGGAGAATTGCGCCAACCATATGCCATAAAGCTGAAACCAGGGGCCCAACCGTTCTCACTCAAAACACCAAGGAGGATCCCATTGCCACTGATGGACAAAGTCAAGCAAGAACTGTCCCGCATGGAAGGCCTCGGGGTGATATGCAGAGTTGAGGAGCCGACAGACTGGTGCGCTGGCATCGTGGTGGTGCCCAAGAAAACTGGTGCTGTGCGCATATGCGTTGATCTCACCAAACTGAACGAGTCAGTGTGTCGAGAGAAGTTCATCTTGCCATCAGTTGAGGAAACACTGGGAATGCTGGCTGGAGCCAAAATTTTTAGTAAGCTGGAGGCAATTTGGGGTTCTGGCAAATTCCCCTGACTGAAGATTCAGCAAAACTGACAACTTTCATAACGCCTTTTGGGCGCTATTTTTTCAAGCGGCTACCCTTTGGCATAGCCTCTGCCCCTGAACACTTTCAGAACAGAATGGTGACCGAGGTCACAGAGGGGCTTGAGGGCGTGGTTTGCCATATAGATGATGTGCTGGTGTGGGGACGTACACAAGAGGAGCATGATGCTCGCCTGCATGCTGTACTGGAGAAAATCCAGAAGGCCGGCATCACCTTAAACATTGATAAATGTGACCTGTCACAGTCAGAGGTGAGCTTCCTAGGTCATGTGGTCTCTGACAGTGGCATAAGGCCAGACCCAGGCAAGACAGAGGCTGTGAAGAGGATGCAGGAGCCAACGACAGTGAGTGAAGTAAGATCCTTTCTCGGAATGGTAAACCAGCTGGGCAAGTTTATCCCGCAGCTGGCTCAGAGAGACAAACCCCTGCGTGATCTCTTGTCGAAAAAAAACTGCTGGATGTGGGACGTCGAGCAGGCTAGAGCCTTTCAAGATCTGAAGGATGCACTGACGTCACCACCGGTGCTAGCCATGTATGATCCCAATAGGGAATGCAGAGTCTCAGCAGATGCGTCGTCGTACGGACTGGGAGGAGTGCTGCTCCAAAAACATGCAGAGGAGTGGAGGCCAATAGCCTACATGTCACGGTCTCTCACACCAACAGAGCAGAGGTATGCACAGGTAGAAAAGGAGACATTGGGACTGACCTGGGCCTGTGAGAGGTTTCGCAACTTCCTGATTGGGAAACACTTCCAGCTGGAGACAGATCACAAGCCTCTCCTGAGTCTCCTTGGGTCTCAAGCGCTGGATGCTCTACCTCCTCGGATACAACGCTTCAGAATGCGGCTAATGCGCTTTTCCTATTCCATATTTCATGTGTCCGGGAAGTGTCTGTGTACAGCTGATACGCTGTCACGTGCGCCAGTCAAGAGAGGAGAAACACCGGCTGACAACGAGCTGTTTGAAGACACTAACATTTATATAGACATGGTAATGGAGAATCTGCCTGCGAGCACTGCCTATCTAGCGGAGTTGAGAGATCAGCTGCAGAGGGACAGTGTATGCGCATGTGTGATGCAGTTGTGTGCAGAAGGTTGGCCAGCACATGGCACCAACGAACCTGCACTCAAGCTGTACTGGGCTGAACGAGCCCTTCTTACAGTCCAGGATGGTCTCTTGCTGAAGGGACAAAGACTTGTCATACCCTCAGCAATGAGGGAGCGGGCGCGGCAGTCAGTATGGTGAGCCAGGGTTGAGCCAGGGTTGAGCCAGCAGCTGAACGAGTTGGTTCTCAACTGCCGAGCATGCTGCCAGGAGAGACAGAACCACAGGGAGCCGCTGATGCCAACACCGTACCTGGGCCAACCATGGCAGAAGTGTGGAGCGGATTTGTTCATGCTAGGGAGCAAAACCTACTTGCTAGTGGTGGACTATGCATCAAGGTATGTGGAGATCGCTCTGCTGACCCCCACGAGGTCTAATGATGTGATCCACCATCTAAAGTCGATTTTTGCACGTCATGGTATCTGCGAGACGTTGGTCACTGATAACGGGCCACAGTTCTCAGGCGCGGCCTTTAGGGAGTTTGCAGAATCCTATGGGTTCCGTCATGTGACCAGCAGTCCAAAATACCCCCAGGGAAATGCTGAGGCTGAACGTGCAGTACAGACAGTGAAGGGGCTCTTGAAAAAGTCTGATGATCCCTACCTTGCTCTGCTTGCATACAGAGCTACCCCACTACACAACGGGTACAGTCCGGCTCAACTTCTCATGGGAAGGAGGCTTCGTACCACAGTACCTATTCTTCCTGCACTGTTGGATCCTGCTCTTCCCGATAGAGACGCTGTAATGCTGAAGGAAAGGGAGAGGAGGATGAAAGATGCACAACGCTATAATCTGCGACATCGTGCACAGAACCTTAACAGACTTGCTCCTGGGCAGGATGTGTGGGTCACAGACCAAAAAGCAGCTGGGGCCGTCATCGGAAGCCACACCACGCCCCGCTCATATCTGGTGGAGGGACCCCACGGGATCATCAGGCGAAACCGCCGCCATCTCATCGCCATGCAACCTTCTTCGGAGCAGAGTGGTGATGGAGCAGCTGAGCATATCCTGGAAGGCATTCCAGGCCAACCTGTAGCAGAACAACCTGCTGCAGCACCACCGCAGCAGAACGTTCCTGAACCACCATCTACTCCTGTTCTCAGAACCAGGTCTGGGAGAGCTGTGGTAAGACCAGCCCGGTTAGACTTATAGTTTTGCTTATCACAGACTTTTTGGAGGCTTTTCAGAGAGACATTAAGAGAAAAAAAAAAGACTGAAAAGTTCAATTTCAGTGTGGAAAAAAAACTGTGGTTTGATACTGTGATTGAACCATTTGTGTTTGTTATTTGTTATTCAAATGTTCAGGTCTCAGGGGTTTAGTGCGAGGACAGATAGCACAGGTTTGTTTTTATTGTATCAGTGATGCATTGTTCCAGGTTAAGGTTAATCTGTGTGTATGGATGGTTCAGATTTGGATAGGAGCAGACCTTCCGGCCACAGGGGCAGAATAATCCCCTAAGGTCCTGCTGAATCAATGGTAGTCTACCCATTGATTCTAGAAGGAGGAGATGTGGTGTAACTGGATATTTAGTGAACCTCCGTATGGGGGCGGGGCGTTCGGGACAGAAGAACTAGAGGCGAGAGGGTCAGGATGGCCGAGCACATGGATGCTAATAAAAAGACACGTTAACTTTACAGTTGGGCTCACGCGAGTGTTTTAAAGACACGACACTGTCAGCCCTGCGGCGCCCCCCCCAGTTCAGGTCCACAGTTGGGTTGATTTCAATGTTCTCGTACTTTCTGTTCCTCCGTGGGTTTTCTCACTAGGGACTTTTATGTAGACAGCGGTCGCAGTAAGACACCATGTTTTCTGTTTATGTCTGTATTATATTATATATATATTATATTTGTATCACCTGAGTGCTGGGGTACAAAGGGAGCAAACGCAGATGCCTCGGGGCCGAGAATTACTCTTGTGATGCCAAGCTGTGAGGTTGTCTTCAGGTTCTGGAGACTTCTAGGGAGGTCTACGAGTTCAGTAGTTTATGCTCTATCGGAGCGGTTTCAGGTTCAGGAGGTCACTGTCCGGTTCACCGGTTGGTCGCCAGGGTGATTTGGTGTCCGGTTCCCTTGCACCCTAGTCCAGTAAGTTCATCAGCGCCTGGCGAGCGCGGTTTTGGGGTGAGGCTTTTGTTAGTTTCGTTGGTTCTGTTGTGTTCTAGCCTTCCTCCCCCCGTTTGATTTGTCCCCTCTCGCTTTGCTCCCGGACTGCTTTCCAGACTCAGGTGGTTTTCCAGGTTTCTCCCGTTTCAGTTTTCACCTGTTTGTTTTCTGTTTCTGTTTATTGGACCCTGTACTTTGCTGCCTCGTTTTGTTTGTGTTTGGTCGTTTTGGTTTGGTCATTAAAGCCTGTTTCCCTGCATTGCTCTGTCCCTGCCAGTGTTCCCTTGTCTCGCCTAGCCAGCATGACAGATAATAGTAGTAGTAGTAATAACGATAATAATAATTATTATAATAATGATAATAATAATGATAATAATAATAATGATGATGATACTACTACTAATAATAATAATACTACTAATAATAACAATTATAATAATGATAATACTACTACTTCTAATAATAATGATAATAATAATAATAATAATGATAATAATAATAATGATAATGATAATAATGATATTATTATTATTATTATCATTATTATTATTATTATTAAGTTGCTGTATCCAGTCTTGTGTTGATTAAACCAGCAAACTAGCCACCATGACAGATAATAGTAGTAGTAATAATAACGATAATAATAATAATAATAATAATAATAATAATTATAATAATGATAATAATACTACTGATGATGATGTTACTAATAATGATACTACTAACAATAATAATAATGATAATAATAATAATAATAATAATAATAAGTCGCTGTATCCAGTCTTGTGTTGATTAAACAGAACTGAGTTTAATTGTGTGTTTGTTACCGGATGAAGTCGTGGTCTGTTGATCTGCTCTTTAAATGTAAATTATTTTTAAATATAAAAATTAATAAAATGTGAACAGAGCAGAAGGCGGCTCCTACACACACACATACACACATACACACACTCCTACACACACACACACACACACATACACACTCCTACACACACACACACACACACACACACACACTCCTACACACACACACACACTCCTACACACACACACACATACACACATACACACACACACACACACACTCCTACACACACACACACACACATACACGTACACACTCCTACACACACACACACTCCTACACACACACACACACACTCCTACACACACACACACACACACACACTCCTACACACACACACACTCCTACACACACACACACACATACACATACACACACTCCTACACACACACACACACTCCTACACACACACACACACTCCTACACACACACACACGTACACACTCCTACACACACCTGTACGGACTCCTACATGTGCAGACGCAGACCTCTACTCCTCAGCGGAGTCTGATCAGAGATTGATCTTCATATAGATTCTCTAAGGTGATTCTGTGCTCCTGCTGACTGTCTTTACTGCTCTGATTAATAAATGCTTTTCTGTTTGAACCCAGTTGTTTTGTCTTGTTTTCACTCAGATGAAATTGAGGCCAACAGACTGTTCCTGAACTCCTGACCTTCAGAGTCTAACTGAGTCCCCATCGTCAGAATTCTAATCAATGATTAGAGCCCTGATACAGTGACCTGCTTATCAATACATTTATACTATAAACTGTCATTTTAGTCTTCATTAAAATCACAGTATTTATAAGGTGTCAGTAATTTAATGAGACTGATTACTTAATGAGCTTCATGCTGCCGCACCTACAGGGCCCTATTTATTTTATTGAGGTTAAGCCAATACAATATAACCACTTAACCTGAGTCACACCGTTGGTAGTATTTTTTATTTCTGCTGTTTAGAGGTGAATTTAGTGTCTAATTTGTGGTCTAGGTTGGTTTAGTTGGATATGAACAGAATACACCACCTATACCTAACCATATAAAATAGAAGACCCAGGTAATATTTAATTATTTCCTAAAACTTCATCTGGTATCTGGCTGGGGTGCTCCATGTGGATTGTGTATTATTAAAAAAGGAGAATGAATCAAATTATTCTCTATGTAAGCTTAGATGAAGTTCACTAGCACCATCAATGATGTTAATAAAGGATTGGAACACAGTCGGAGCATTAGACACCCTGAGTGGCATAACCAAATACTCAAAGAGCCCCATAGTGGAGACAGAAGCAGTTTTCCATTCACGCCCCACACAGATGCAGATCAGCTTGTAGGTCAGGCTTGATATACAGTAAGCAGATATGCCCTAGAGCTGTAATGCTACAGACACTAAAGGCAATGGGTATGGGAATGTTTTAATGATGTGATTTAATCCTGTATAATCTATACATAGTCTCAAACCCCATCCTTGGCTCACAAAATAGAAACCTCTGGCTAGAAGTGAAGTTTAAGTGTGTATAAAACCCTGTTCTAGCACTTCCTGGATGTGTTGCTCCATGACACTCTCATAAGCTTGTGTTAAAAGGTAACAGGTAACAGGTGAAAGGTTAGTTAGTACTCCACATACTCTTAAATCTGTTGCACAATTATAGGGATGAGAAGGGGGGTAGTTTTGGGGTTTAGTCTTCCTGATCATTTCATTAAGCAGAGTATTGTAAATAGTCATTGTGACAAAACAGGGATCAAGCTAACAGTGCACAACTAGATCAGGATATGTTGGAGTTTTTTCTGTAACCAAGGCAAACCTAAAATAACAGCATACTCAGAAAACATCCTCAAAATGGAGAGCACTGCTGGGACATTTAAAAAACTAGAGATCTTAGAAACACCTCCTTCACTAACAGAATCCCCATTCAGACAGTGAGACTGATAACCCCTCTAAGTTCAGGACTTCATCCTTACATGCAGTTTCAGAGTGAAGTATGATGTTGAATGCCACGAATAGTGCTGGCTCATTCCAGTCACTGCAAGCAGCTAAGATACAGAATTCCATATTCTTGACGTAAAGACATAATTCCTTGAGAGCAACCCTTGTGAGGGTGATGAAAAGCAGATTTTAATTGTTTGATGTTTTCCAACAAACACGACTAAGCGTGTGACAAAAGTACCCTAGCCCTGTCTTTATCCATGAAGAAAGAAATGGAGGATAAAATACAAGCCTGCAAACGACTTATAGCCTAATTATGTGAAAATCAAATGTCAGGTTTCAAACACAAGACAAACCTTGTGTAGATTATTCTTCAGGGAACCTTTGAAGAGGTGGTTCTGTATCACTCCAAAAAGGGTTCCACTTTTGTCAAAGAACTGATGGCTTGTCTACATATTTACTGCATTTTACTGTTAGTATAGTAACTTAGTCTGGACCTTAATCACCCAGTCTTAATGCACACATGTGAACATGTACATGCACATATTTGTATATTTAGTATTTCCTGTATTTGTGTTTGTACTTACAGTGGCATAAAAATGATGTAATGTAAGCTTAGATGAAGAGTCCTAGCATTTCCCTCAGAACCTTATTGATAATGGATTAGAATACATCCAGGGTATTAGCAAACCCAAAGGGCATAACCAAATAATCTAAGTGCCCCATAGTGGTGACAAAGTGTGCAATAGTGTGCACTAGATTATACACACTTTACAGGTCAAGCTCGGTGAAAACAGATGTGCCCCAGAGCGGTTCTAATGCTACAGAAACTAAAGGCAAGGGGTGTGTAAACATTTTACTGATGTGGTTCAATTCTCTGTCATCTATACACAATCTCAAACCAAAAGAACTGGAGGCAAAGTTGAAGTGCAGCTTTCCTTACATGTGATTTCAGAATTGTTAGAGTACGGTGTGTAATGCCACTAATAGTGCTGCTCATTCCAGCCAATCTGAGGGACTAGGGTACAGAGGTCCAGTGCATCCTCCACAACAGAGCTCTCCTTGACAAAGTTTCCTACAAACCAGACTGAGTGTGTGACAAAAGTTTCACACTCCATCTTTTAGTTTTTTGCTTTACCAATGAGGCAAGAAATAAAATACAAGCCTGACAATACCTACAATTCAGGCTAATATCATACGTTTAAACATATTTTACAAATTGTATGTATTTTAAAGGGTGTCATCATTTTTAAATACATGCTTTAATGGTTTCTTCAAACAGTAGAAAACTCTTGTGTAGATCATTATTTTTGGAATCTTTGAAGAAGTGGTTCTGTATCACCCCAAAAAGAAACCACTTTTACCAAAGAACCGATTTACAGAGAATGTAGTCATATACAAAGAATTGAGCACCCCTGTTCTAATACCACATTAGATGATTTTCTGATTGTAAATAAAAGTACAAATCTGTAGGAAACTTAAATATGATGTTTTTTATTAACAAATAGAAATAAACAAAGTGTGTGTACATTATAATAATCTTCTATACTTTTTGAAAATTCAATAGAATGTAAGCTAAAACATTACATATTTAATGTGCAAGTACTTTTGCACAAATCCCATTTAACATTTAAGATCCACAGTTTTTAGTGTATTTCTGATCTATAAGAAAAACAATACATTTTCATAATCAATCTAAGAGGTGTTACAAAACTGTACAAAGTGTAAAAAGTGGTCAGCACACACATACAGGTTGCAGCAGCTCTAGGATCTTATGATTTCTGACCTGTGCAGTCCTGGGCTGGTAAGTTCTCCATATATACAAATGTCTAAGCACCAGCTCTAAAGAAGTGAATTTCATATATATCCCCTTTAATAATGAACTGAGACAGTGGCATTTAGTAAAGCTTAATGCTGTTTAAGGTCTGATAATCAATGAATTCCTGTTGTAAAGTGTTGATGAAATGACCTTACTTTTATTTTCTTCTTCTCAGTACTTCCTCTTTAGGTTCAGTATCTGAACTGGGTTCTCTTGCAGTTTTACAGCTCTATTAATGTTGATGCTTTATGTGGAGCCACAGATGTTCTCCATTATCTATCCATGATTCAGACACAACAGCTGTTCTTGTCAGTAAACTCCATGTTTCACATCTGCTCCATCTTCTCTGACTGAAGTGTTCTCTGATTGAACCCTGACTTTCAGACTTTGGGCAATGCCTAAAGTAGCAGTGTGTACTGTGGTGGTGTGTGGAGGTCTCTCCACTAGAGGGTGGTGTAGGCTGGGTGCTGGATCAGCTCAGGTGACTGAAAGGAAAGTGAAAGGAATTCTGAGCTGCTTCTTTGGAGAAGGAGAGAAGAGATTCACACTGTAAGTTCATTAACTGTTTAAACCGGATCATGTAGAAGATCACTGTGCTGGAGAAACACATGTGTGTCTGTAGGAGTCGATTCTTTAAGTGAACTCAGACAGTGGATACACAACGTCGATCTGACCTCTGTGTGTTTTGGTTGGATTCTGGTCTAGACGTCACCTGATCTAAACACAACCAGACTTCAACATAAAAATAATGTGAGATGTTGCTCGTGAATATGACGTCGATATAACGTTGAAATGCAGCTGAAATGCTTTGGCGTTTTAACCAGTGAGTTGAACGTTGGTTTGGGTCTCAATCAGAAAAGGTGCTGAACGTTTGGAGAATGTATCAGCATTTCTGTTCCAGCATATTCCTAAACGTTGGAGCTGTATTATAGCATTGTTATCTACTTCACAGTCAGACACTATTCTGCCCTTCAGCTTTTACACATTCTCAGATCCCTCATTTGTCAGCAGGAGGGCAGATCTCCTGATCTGTAGCACATACACGCTGCAGCTACCAGCTGAAATGAGCTGAAGATCAGAGGATCTACATGATCGAGCTTATTGGTGTAAACGTGTGTAGAGAAACACTGTAAACGTGTGTAGCTCTGGGGACAGTTGTGTGTGTACATATAAATGTATGTTGTGTTGATTTTGTTTAGTTTGGATGGTAAAGAGTTTTTTAAGAGTATTAAAATTAAAAAGATTAAAAAGGTTAAATAAATGTGTTTAAATGTATTTGATTGGCTAAATCTAGCTGTCAATCATTGAGGTACTCCACTGTCCATTGGCTGTGTGTCGGAGGGGCAGGATGTGTGTAGGAGAGAGAAAGTGAAAGTGAAAGAGAGAGGAGGGAAAAGTACAGCGCAGCTGCTTTGTGTTGGATTTCATGTAAAGAAGGTTTTATTCTTCATCTTTATCAAGTCAGAAGAACAAGGTTGTGGAGCTGAGAACTTCTACAAGCTCCTGACAAGTAGCCGGACTCGGTACCCTGTCCCGTCCACATTCCCAGCCGGGGAATAGATCCAGCCCAGATAGCGGTCTGAACTACCGGGAGCGGTCAGATCTCCTCTGGCAGCATTGGACGCCCCCCATGCTGAGGTGAAGTCGGACGGCTCTCACTGAGGGAGTCGAGGGTCTTCCTGCGTTCAGCGCACGAAGCGGACAGGTAGTTTGAGACCACCCTGAACACAAGCAGTGGTTCGGGCCCGCAACGCAAGTACAGAGACCAACAGAACAAAAGGAGCCACCCCATAATATTAGTGTTTCTACCAGTGGAGCTCAGCTCCAGAGTCGTGCTGGTGGGACAGAGCTGTCTGTGGGCCACAACAGTGCTGTAAATGTGCTTCACTGCTTCACATGAACTGCTTCTTAAATAGATCAGCTAATAGAACTTCCAGTCCTGTTCTTCTAGTTCCTCCAGTTCTGATTAGCTCTGTGTTCACACTATTGAGTGGGTTCTTGTACAGGAATAGAGGACTGGATCTGTGAGGGGCTTCATAGCAGAGTTTTAATTCCCAAGTTAGAGTTAATCATTTCAGTACAGTGTTCTTTACTTAAAGGTGTAAACCGCCACCTTACTAACACTCTAATCAATATTAGAATTAGTGATCAGTACAAAGTGGGCGTGTGTGAAAACTCCAGTTTCCAGCTGTTCTTACAGTGAATCTGTTGTAAATGATCTGTTCTCAGAGAGCAGCATCTCCAGTGTCCAGCAGTGTGTGTTAGAAGAGGAACAGCTCCATGATGGAGCCTCTTACCTCCAGCAGTGGAGGAAGTGCCCCAGAGTGAGTATCCTCATATCAGCACTTCATCTGAAGAACCAGGAGAAGGAGAGAGTGTTTATGTCCCTCATGTTGAAGCTGAAGGAGTTTTAGTAAAGGAAGTCATTACTCCACACTTTACTCTCATCATGGATCATCATGAATCAACTGTTTTCAGGGTGAAGAGAGCAGCATCTCCAGCCCCCAGCGCTGTGTCTATGAAGAGTGACCGGTCCATGGATCAGCCTCCAGTCTTCAGCAGTGGAGGAGGAAGCTCTGAGTCTCGGTACATCACTGCACTCAGTAAACTACTGTTCTGAGAGTGAAGCTCTTCAAATGTGTTCCTGAGCTTTCTTAAAGATGTGGTGTGTGTTGGAGTTCAGTGTGTAAATGCTGGAGTTTTCACTGTGTTTAATGTTAACAGGACTGAAACACAGAGAGCAGTTTCTCCAGAGCCCAGCTGTGTGTCTATGAAGAGTGACCGGTCCATGGGGAATCCTCCTGAATTCAGCAGTGAAGCTGTAACTGCTGACCCAAAGTGAGTGAAACATCTAAGCCTTTTTACTGTATTTCTGTATTTTTACTGTTATTTCCTTTAATTTACCTTATTCAGATTAACTAACGCACGATTAGAGGAGATTAACCCACCACTACTATAAACTAACTCACTATTAGAGGAGATTAACCCACCACTGCTATAAAGTAACTCACGATTAGAGGAGATTAACCCACCACTACTATAAACTAACTAACAATTAGAGGAGATTAACCCACCTCTGCTATAAACTAACTCACTATTAGAGGAGATTAACCCACCACTGCTATAAACTAACGCACGATTAGAGGAGATTAACCCACCGCTGCTATAAACTAACTCACTATTAGAGGAGATTAACCCACCACTGCTATAAACTAACGCACGATTAGAGGAGATTAACCCACTGCTGCTATAAACTAACTCACTATTAGAGGAGATTAACCCACCACTGCTATAAACTAACGCACGATTAGAGGAGATTAACCCACCGCTGCTATAAACTAACTCACTATTAGAGGAGATTAACCCACCACTGCTATAAACTAACTCATGATTAGAGGAGATTAACCCACCACTGCTATAAACTAACTCACTATTAGAGGAGATTAACCCACCACTGCTATAAACTAACTCAATATTAGAGGAGATTAACCCACCGCTGCTATAAACTAACTCACTATTAGAGGAGATTAACCCACCACTGCTATAAACTAACTCATGATTAGAGGAGATTAACCCACCACTGCTATAAACTAACTCACAATTAGAGGAGATTAACCCACCACTGCTATAAACTAACGCACGATTAGAGGAGATTAACCCACCGCTGCTATAAACTAACTCACTATTAGAGGAGATTAACCCACCACTGCTATAAACTAACTCATGATTAGAGGAGATTAACCCACCACTGCTATAAACTAACTCACTATTAGAGGAGATTAACCCACCACTGCTATAAACTAACTCAATATTAGAGGAGATTAACCCACCACTGCTATAAACTAACTCACTATTAGAGGAGATTAACCCACCACTGCTATAAACTAACGCACGATTAGAGGAGATGAACCCACCACTGCTATAAACTAACTCACGATTAGAGGAGATTAACCCACCGCTGCTATAAACTAACTGACTATTAGAGGAGATTAACCCACCACTGCTATAAACTAACTGACTATTAGAGGAGATTAACCCACCACTGCTATAAACTAACTGACTATTAGAGGAGATTAACCCACCGCTGCTATAAACTAACTGACTATTAGAGGAGATTAACCCACCACTGCTATAAACTAACTCTCTCTTAGAGGAGATTAACCCACCACTGCTATAAACTAACTCACGGTTAGAGGAGATTAACCCACCACTGATTAGAGGAGATTAACCCACCACTGCTATAAACTAACTCACGATTAGAGGAGATTAACCCACCACTGCTATGAACTAACTTACTATTAGAGGAGATTAACCCACCACTGCTATAAACTAACTCACTATTAGAGGAGATTAACCCACCGCTGCTATAAACTAACTCACTATTAGAGGAGATTAACCCACCGCTGCAATAAACTAACTCACTATTAGAGGAGATTAACCCACCGCTGCAATAAACTAACTCACTATTAGAGGAGATTAACCCATCACTGCTATAAACTAACTCACTATTAGAGGAGATTAACCCCCCACTGCTATAAACTAACTCTCAATTAGAGGAGATTAACCCACCACTGCTATTAACAAACTCACGATTAGAGGAGATTAACCCACCACTGCTATAAACTAACTCACTATTAGAGGAGATTAACCCACCACTGCTATAAACTAACTCACTATTAGTGGAGATTAACCCACCACTGCTATAAACTAACTCACTATTAGAGGAGATTAACCCACCACTGCTATGAACTAACTCACTATTAGAGGAGATTAACCCACCGCTGCTATAAACTAACTCACTATTAGAGGAGATTAACCCACCGCTGCTATAAACTAACTCACTATTAGAGGAGATTAACCCACCGCTGCAATAAACTAACTCACTATTAGAGGAGATTAACCCACCGCTGCAATAAACTAACTCACTATTAGAGGAGATTAACCCCCCACTGCTATAAACTAACTCTCAATTAGAGGAGATTAACCCACCACTGCTATTAACAAACTCACGATTAGAGGAGATTAACCCACCACTGCTATAAACTAACTCACTATTAGAGGAGATTAACCCACCACTGCTATAAACTAACTCACTATTAGTGGAGATTAACCCACCACTGCTATAAACTAACCCACGATTAGAGGAGATTAACCCACCACTGCTATAAACTAACCCACGATTAGAGGAGATTAACCCACCACTGCTATAAACTAACTCACGATTAGAGGAGATTAACCCACCACTGCTATAAACTAACTCACTATTAGTGGAGATTAACCCACCACTGCTATAAACTAACCCACGATTAGAGGAGATTAACCCACCACTGCTATAAACTAACCTAGGAGATTAACCCACCACTGCTATAAACTAACTCACTATTAGTGGAGATTAACCCACCACTGCTATAAACTAACCCACGATTAGAGGAGATTAACCCACCACTGCTATAAACTAACTCACGATTAGAGGAGATTAACCCACCACTGCTATAAACAAACTCACAATTAGAGGAGATTAACCCACCACTGCTATAAACAAACTCACAATTAGAGGAGATTAACCCACCACTGCTATAAACTAACTCTCTATTAGAGGAGATTAACCCACCACTGCTATAAACTAACTCACGATTACAGAGGAGATTAACCCACCACTGCTATAAACTAACTCACGATTAGAGGAGATTAACCCACCACTGCTATAAACTAACTCACTATTAGAGGAGATTAACCCACCACTGCTATAAACTAACTCATGATTAGAGGAGATTAACACACCACTGCTATAAACTAACTCATGGTTACAGAGGAGATTAACCCACCACTGCTATAAACTAACTCACAATTAGAGGAGATTAACCCACCACTACTATAAACTAACTCACTATTAGAGGAGATTAACCCACCACTGCTATAAACTAACTGACTATTAGAGGAGATTAACCCACCACTACTATAAACTAACTCACAATTAGAGGAGATTAACCCACCTCTGCTATAAACTAACTCACTATTAAAGGAGATTAACCCACCACTGCTATAAACTAACGCACGATTAGAGGAGATTAACCCACCGCTGCTATAAACTAACTCACTATTAGAGGAGATTAACCCACCACTGCTATAAACTAACGCACGATTAGAGGAGATTAACCCACCGCTGCTATAAACTAACTCTCTATTAGAGGAGATTAACCCACCACTGCTATAAACTAACTCACTATTAGAGGAGATTAACCCACCACTACTATAAACTAACTCACAATTAGAGGAGATTAACCCACCACTGCTATAAACTAACGCACGATTAGAGGAGATTAACCCACCACTGCTATAAACTAACTCACTATTAGAGGAGATTAACCCACCACTGCTATAAACTAACTCAATATTAGAGGAGATTAACCCACCACTGCTATAAACTAACTCACTATTAGAGGAGATTAACCCACCACTGCTATAAACTAACGCACGATTAGAGGAGATGAACCCACCACTGCTATAAACTAACTCACGATTAGAGGAGATTAACCCACCGCTGCTATAAACTAACTGACTATTAGAGGAGATTAACCCACCACTGCTATAAACTAACTGACTATTAGAGGAGATTAACCCACCACTGCTATAAACTAACTGACTATTAGAGGAGATTAACCCACCGCTGCTATAAACTAACTGACTATTAGAGGAGATTAACCCACCACTGCTATAAACTAACTCTCTCTTAGAGGAGATTAACCCACCACTGCTATAAACTAACTCACGGTTAGAGGAGATTAACCCACCACTGATTAGAGGAGATTAACCCACCACTGCTATAAACTAACTCACGATTAGAGGAGATTAACCCACCGCTGCTATAAACTAACTCACTATTAGAGGAGATTAACCCACCGCTGCTATAAACTAACTCACTATTAGAGGAGATTAACCCACCGCTGCAATAAACTAACTCACTATTAGAGGAGATTAACCCACCGCTGCAATAAACTAACTCACTATTAGAGGAGATTAACCCATCACTGCTATAAACTAACTCACTATTAGAGGAGATTAACCCCCCACTGCTATAAACTAACTCTCAATTAGAGGAGATTAACCCACCACTGCTATTAACAAACTCACGATTAGAGGAGATTAACCCACCACTGCTATAAACTAACTCACTATTAGAGGAGATTAACCCACCACTGCTATAAACTAACTCACTATTAGTGGAGATTAACCCACCACTGCTATAAACTAACCCACGATTAGAGGAGATTAACCCACCACTGCTATAAACTAACTCACGATTAGAGGAGATTAACCCACCACTGCTATAAACTAACTCACTATTAGTGGAGATTAACCCACCACTGCTATAAACTAACCCACGATTAGAGGAGATTAACCCACCACTGCTATAAACTAACCTAGTAGATTAACCCACCACTGCTATAAACTAACTCACTATTAGTGGAGATTAACCCACCACTGCTATAAACTAACCCACGATTAGAGGAGATTAACCCATCACTGCTATAAACTAACTCACGATTAGAGGAGATTAACCCACCACTGCTATAAACAAACTCACAATTAGAGGAGATTAACCCACCACTGCTATAAACAAACTCACAATTAGAGGAGATTAACCCACCACTGCTATAAACTAACTCACGATTACAGAGGAGATTAACCCACCACTGCTATAAACTAACTCACGATTAGAGGAGATTAACCCACCACTGCTATAAACTAACTCACGATTACAGAGGAGATTAACCCACCACTGCTATAAACTAACTCATGATTAGAGGAGATTAACACACCACTGCTATAAACTAACTCATGGTTACAGAGGAGATTAACCCACCACTGCTATAAACTAACTCACAATTAGAGGAGATTAACCCACCACTGCTATAAACTAACTCATGATTAGAGGAGATTAACCCACCGTTGCTATAAAATAAATCACTATTAGAGGAGATTAGCCCACCACTGCTATAAACAAACTCACAATTAGAGGAGATTAACCCACCACTGCTATAAACTAACTCACTATTAGAGGAGATTAACCCACCGCTGCAATACACTAACTCACTATTAGAGGAGATTAACCCACCACTGCTATAAACTAACTCACTATTAGAGGAGATTAACCCACCGCTGCTATAAACTAACTCACAATTAGAGGAGATTAACCCACCACTGCTATAAACTAACTCTCTATTAGAGGAGATTAACCCACCACTGCTATAAACTAACTCACTATTAGAGGAGATTAACCCACCACTGCTATAAACAAACTCACAATTAGAGGAGATTAACCCACCACTGCTATAAACTAACTCTCTATTAGAGGAGATTAACCCACCACTGCTATAAACTAACTCACGATTACAGAGGAGATTAACCCACCACTGCTATAAACTAACTCACGATTAGAGGAGATTAACCCACCACTGCTATAAACTAACTCATGATTAGAGGAGATTAACACACCACTGCTATAAACTAACTCACGATTAGAGGAGATTAACCCACCACTGCTATTAACAAACTCACGATTAGAGGAGATTAACCCACCACTGCTATAAACTAACTCACTATTAGAGGAGATTAACCCACCACTGCTATAAACTAACTCACTATTAGTGGAGATTAACCCACCACTGCTATAAACTAACCCACGATTAGAGGAGATTAACCCACCACTGCTATAAACTAACCCACGATTAGAGGAGATTAACCCACCACTGCTATAAACTAACTCACGATTAGAGGAGATTAACCCACCACTGCTATAAACTAACTCACTATTAGTGGAGATTAACCCACCACTGCTATAAACTAACCCACGATTAGAGGAGATTAACCCACCACTGCTATAAACTAACCTAGGAGATTAACCCACCACTGCTATAAACTAACTCACTATTAGTGGAGATTAACCCACCACTGCTATAAACTAACCCACGATTAGAGGAGATTAACCCACCACTGCTATAAACTAACTCACGATTAGAGGAGATTAACCCACCACTGCTATAAACAAACTCACAATTAGAGGAGATTAACCCACCACTGCTATAAACAAACTCACAATTAGAGGAGATTAACCCACCACTGCTATAAACTAACTCTCTATTAGAGGAGATTAACCCACCACTGCTATAAACTAACTCACGATTACAGAGGAGATTAACCCACCACTGCTATAAACTAACTCACGATTAGAGGAGATTAACCCACCACTGCTATAAACTAACTCACTATTAGAGGAGATTAACCCACCACTGCTATAAACTAACTCATGATTAGAGGAGATTAACACACCACTGCTATAAACTAACTCATGGTTACAGAGGAGATTAACCCACCACTGCTATAAACTAACTCACAATTAGAGGAGATTAACCCACCACTACTATAAACTAACTCACTATTAGAGGAGATTAACCCACCACTGCTATAAACTAACTGACTATTAGAGGAGATTAACCCACCACTACTATAAACTAACTCACAATTAGAGGAGATTAACCCACCTCTGCTATAAACTAACTCACTATTAAAGGAGATTAACCCACCACTGCTATAAACTAACGCACGATTAGAGGAGATTAACCCACCGCTGCTATAAACTAACTCACTATTAGAGGAGATTAACCCACCACTGCTATAAACTAACGCACGATTAGAGGAGATTAACCCACCGCTGCTATAAACTAACTCTCTATTAGAGGAGATTAACCCACCACTGCTATAAACTAACTCACTATTAGAGGAGATTAACCCACCACTACTATAAACTAACTCACAATTAGAGGAGATTAACCCACCACTGCTATAAACTAACGCACGATTAGAGGAGATTAACCCACCACTGCTATAAACTAACTCACTATTAGAGGAGATTAACCCACCACTGCTATAAACTAACTCAATATTAGAGGAGATTAACCCACCACTGCTATAAACTAACTCACTATTAGAGGAGATTAACCCACCACTGCTATAAACTAACGCACGATTAGAGGAGATGAACCCACCACTGCTATAAACTAACTCACGATTAGAGGAGATTAACCCACCGCTGCTATAAACTAACTGACTATTAGAGGAGATTAACCCACCACTGCTATAAACTAACTGACTATTAGAGGAGATTAACCCACCACTGCTATAAACTAACTGACTATTAGAGGAGATTAACCCACCGCTGCTATAAACTAACTGACTATTAGAGGAGATTAACCCACCACTGCTATAAACTAACTCTCTCTTAGAGGAGATTAACCCACCACTGCTATAAACTAACTCACGGTTAGAGGAGATTAACCCACCACTGATTAGAGGAGATTAACCCACCACTGCTATAAACTAACTCACGATTAGAGGAGATTAACCCACCGCTGCTATAAACTAACTCACTATTAGAGGAGATTAACCCACCGCTGCTATAAACTAACTCACTATTAGAGGAGATTAACCCACCGCTGCAATAAACTAACTCACTATTAGAGGAGATTAACCCACCGCTGCAATAAACTAACTCACTATTAGAGGAGATTAACCCATCACTGCTATAAACTAACTCACTATTAGAGGAGATTAACCCCCCACTGCTATAAACTAACTCTCAATTAGAGGAGATTAACCCACCACTGCTATTAACAAACTCACGATTAGAGGAGATTAACCCACCACTGCTATAAACTAACTCACTATTAGAGGAGATTAACCCACCACTGCTATAAACTAACTCACTATTAGTGGAGATTAACCCACCACTGCTATAAACTAACCCACGATTAGAGGAGATTAACCCACCACTGCTATAAACTAACTCACGATTAGAGGAGATTAACCCACCACTGCTATAAACTAACTCACTATTAGTGGAGATTAACCCACCACTGCTATAAACTAACCCACGATTAGAGGAGATTAACCCACCACTGCTATAAACTAACCTAGTAGATTAACCCACCACTGCTATAAACTAACTCACTATTAGTGGAGATTAACCCACCACTGCTATAAACTAACCCACGATTAGAGGAGATTAACCCATCACTGCTATAAACTAACTCACGATTAGAGGAGATTAACCCACCACTGCTATAAACAAACTCACAATTAGAGGAGATTAACCCACCACTGCTATAAACAAACTCACAATTAGAGGAGATTAACCCACCACTGCTATAAACTAACTCACGATTACAGAGGAGATTAACCCACCACTGCTATAAACTAACTCACGATTAGAGGAGATTAACCCACCACTGCTATAAACTAACTCACGATTACAGAGGAGATTAACCCACCACTGCTATAAACTAACTCATGATTAGAGGAGATTAACACACCACTGCTATAAACTAACTCATGGTTACAGAGGAGATTAACCCACCACTGCTATAAACTAACTCACAATTAGAGGAGATTAACCCACCACTGCTATAAACTAACTCATGATTAGAGGAGATTAACCCACCGTTGCTATAAAATAAATCACTATTAGAGGAGATTAGCCCACCACTGCTATAAACAAACTCACAATTAGAGGAGATTAACCCACCACTGCTATAAACTAACTCACTATTAGAGGAGATTAACCCACCGCTGCAATACACTAACTCACTATTAGAGGAGATTAACCCACCACTGCTATAAACTAACTCACTATTAGAGGAGATTAACCCACCGCTGCTATAAACTAACTCACAATTAGAGGAGATTAACCCACCACTGCTATAAACTAACTCTCTATTAGAGGAGATTAACCCACCACTGCTATAAACTAACTCACTATTAGAGGAGATTAACCCACCACTGCTATAAACAAACTCACAATTAGAGGAGATTAACCCACCACTGCTATAAACTAACTCTCTATTAGAGGAGATTAACCCACCACTGCTATAAACTAACTCACGATTACAGAGGAGATTAACCCACCACTGCTATAAACTAACTCACGATTAGAGGAGATTAACCCACCACTGCTATAAACTAACTCATGATTAGAGGAGATTAACACACCACTGCTATAAACTAACTCACGATTAGAGGAGATTAACCCACCACTGCTATAAACTAACTCACTATTAGTGGAGATTAACCCACCACTGCTATAAACTAACCCATGATTAGAGGAGATTAACCCACCACTGCTATAAACTAACTCACGATTAGAGGAGATTAACCCACCACTGCTATAAACAAACTCACAATTAGAGGAGATTAACCCACCACTGCTATAAACTAACTCTCTATTAGAGGAGATTAACCCACCACTGCTATAAACTAACTCACGATTACAGAGGAGATTAACCCACCACTGCTATAAACTAACTCACGATTAGAGGAGATTAACCCACCACTGCTATAAACTAACTCATGATTAGAGGAGATTAACCCACCACTGCTATAAACTAACTCATGATTAGAGGAGATTAACCCACCGTTGCTATAAAATAAATCACTATTAGAGGAGATTAGCCCACCACTGCTATAAACAAACTCACAATTAGAGGAGATTAACCCACCACTGCTATAAACTAACTCATGATTAGAGGAGATTAACCCACCACTGCTATAAACTAACTCACTATTAGAGGAGATTAACCCACCACTGCTATAAACTAACTCATGATTAGAGGAGATTAACCCACCACTGCTATAAACTAACTCACTATTAGAGGAGATTAACCCACCACTGCTATAAACTAACTCATGATTAGAGGAGATTAACCCACCGTTGCTATAAAATAAATCACTATTAGAGGAGATTAGCCCACCACTGCTATAAACTAACTCACGATTAGAGGAGATTAACCCACCACTGCTATAAACTAACTCACTATTAGAGGAGATTAACCCACCACTGCTATAAACTAACTCACAATTAGTGGAGATTAACCCACCACTGCTATAAACTAACCCACGATTAGAGGAGATTAACCCACCACTGCTATAAACTAACTCACGATTAGAGGAGATTAACCCACCACTGCTATAAACTAACTCACTATTAGTGGAGATTAACCCACCACTGCTATAAACTAACCCACGATTAGAGGAGATTAACCCACCACTGCTATAAACTAACGTAGGAGATTAACCCACCACTGCTATAAACTAACTCACTATTAGTGGAGATTAACCCACCACTGCTATAAACTAACCCACGATTAGAGGAGATTAACCCACCACTGCTATAAACTAACTCACGATTAGAGGAGATTAACCCACCACTGCTATAAACAAACTCACAATTAGAGATTAACCCACCACTGCTATAAACAAACTCACAATTAGAGGAGATTAACCCACCACTGCTATAAACTAACTCTCTATTAGAGGAGATTAACCCACCACTGCTATAAACTAACTCACGATTACAGAGGAGATTAACCCACCACTGCTATAAACTAACTCACGATTAGAGGAGATTAACCCACCACTGCTATAAACTAACTCACGATTACAGAGGAGATTAACCCACCACTGCTATAAACTAACTCATGATTAGAGGAGATTAACACACCACTGCTATAAACTAACTCATGGTTACAGAGGAGATTAACCCACCACTGCTATAAACTAACTCACAATTAGAGGAGATTAACCCACCACTACTATAAACTAACTCACTATTAGAGGAGATTAACCCACCACTGCTATAAACTAACTGACTATTAGAGGAGATTAACCCACCACTACTATAAACTAACTCACAATTAGAGGAGATTAACCCACCTCTGCTATAAACTAACTCACTATTAGAGGAGATTAACCCACCACTGCTATAAACTAACGCACGATTAGAGGAGATTAACCCACCGCTGCTATAAACTAACTCACTATTAGAGGAGATTAACCCACCACTGCTATAAACTAACGCACGATTAGAGGAGATTAACCCACCGCTGCTATAAACTAACTCTCTATTAGAGGAGATTAACCCACCACTGCTATAAACTAACTCACTATTAGAGGAGATTAACCCACCACTACTATAAACTAACTCACAATTAGAGGAGATTAACCCACCACTGCTATAAACTAACGCACGATTAGAGGAGATTAACCCACCACTGCTATAAACTAACTCACTATTAGAGGAGATTAACCCACCACTGCTATAAACTAACGCACGATTAGAGGAGATGAACCCACCACTGCTATAAACTAACTCACGATTAGAGGAGATTAACCCACCGCTGCTATAAACTAACTGACTATTAGAGGAGATTAACCCACCACTGCTATAAACTAACTGACTATTAGAGGAGATTAACCCACCACTGCTATAAACTAACTGACTATTAGAGGAGATTAACCCACCGCTGCTATAAACTAACTGACTATTAGAGGAGATTAACCCACCACTGCTATAAACTAACTCTCTCTTAGAGGAGATTAACCCACCACTGCTATAAACTAACTCACGGTTAGAGGAGATTAACCCACCACTGATTAGAGGAGATTAACCCACCACTGCTATAAACTAACTCACGATTAGAGGAGATTAACCCACCACTGCTATGAACTAACTCACTATTAGAGGAGATTAACCCACCGCTGCTATAAACTAACTCACTATTAGAGGAGATTAACCCACCGCTGCTATAAACTAACTCACTATTAGAGGAGATTAACCCACCGCTGCAATAAACTAACTCACTATTAGAGGAGATTAACCCACCGCTGCAATAAACTAACTCACTATTAGAGGAGATTAACCCATCACTGCTATAAACTAACTCACTATTAGAGGAGATTAACCCCCCACTGCTATAAACTAACTCTCAATTAGAGGAGATTAACCCACCACTGCTATTAACAAACTCACGATTAGAGGAGATTAACCCACCACTGCTATAAACTAACTCACTATTAGAGGAGATTAACCCACCACTGCTATAAACTAACTCACTATTAGTGGAGATTAACCCACCACTGCTATAAACTAACCCACGATTAGAGGAGATTAACCCACCACTGCTATAAACTAACTCACGATTAGAGGAGATTAACCCACCACTGCTATAAACTAACTCACTATTAGTGGAGATTAACCCACCACTGCTATAAACTAACCCACGATTAGAGGAGATTAACCCACCACTGCTATAAACTAACCTAGTAGATTAACCCACCACTGCTATAAACTAACTCACTATTAGTGGAGATTAACCCACCACTGCTATAAACTAACCCACGATTAGAGGAGATTAACCCATCACTGCTATAAACTAACTCACGATTAGAGGAGATTAACCCACCACTGCTATAAACAAACTCACAATTAGAGGAGATTAACCCACCACTGCTATAAACTAACTCTCTATTAGAGGAGATTAACCCACCACTGCTATAAACTAACTCACGATTACAGAGGAGATTAACCCACCACTGCTATAAACTAACTCACGATTAGAGGAGATTAACCCACCACTGCTATAAACTAACTCACGATTACAGAGGAGATTAACCCACCACTGCTATAAACTAACTCATGATTAGAGGAGATTAACACACCACTGCTATAAACTAACTCATGGTTACAGAGGAGATTAACCCACCACTGCTATAAACTAACTCACAATTAGAGATTAACCCACCACTGCTATAAACTAACTCATGATTAGAGGAGATTAACCCACCGTTGCTATAAAATAAATCACTATTAGAGGAGATTAGCCCACCACTGCTATAAACAAACTCACAATTAGAGGAGATTAACCCACCACTGCTATAAACTAACTCATGATTAGAGGAGATTAACCCACCACTGCTATAAACTAACTCACTATTAGAGGAGATTAACCCACCGCTGCAATACACTAACTCACTATTAGAGGAGATTAACCCACCACTGCTATAAACTAACTCACTTTTAGAGGAGATTAACCCACCGCTGCTATAAACTAACTCACTATTAGAGGAGATTAACCCACCGCTGCTATAAACTAACTCACTATTAGAGGAGATTAACCCACCGCTGCAATAAACTAACTCACTATTAGAGGAGATTAACCCACCACTGCTATTAACAAACTCACGATTAGAGGAGATTAACCCACCACTGCTATAAACTAACTCACTATTAGAGGAGATTAACCCACCACTGCTATAAGCTAACTCACTATTAGTGGAGATTAACCCACCACTGCTATAAACTAACCCACGATTAGAGGAGATTAACCCACCACTGCTATAAACTAACTCATGATTAGAGGAGATTAACACACCACTGCTATAAACTAACTCATGGTTACAGAGGAGATTAACCCACCACTGCTATAAACTAACTCACAATTAGAGGAGATTAACCCACCACTACTATAAACTAACTCACTATTAGAGGAGATTAACCCACCACTGCTATAAACTAACTGACTATTAGAGGAGATTAACCCACCACTACTATAAACTAACTCACAATTAGAGGAGATTAACCCACCTCTGCTATAAACTAACTCACTATTAGAGGAGATTAACCCACCACTGCTATAAACTAACGCACGATTAGAGGAGATTAACCCACCGCTGCTATAAACTAACTCACTATTAGAGGAGATTAACCCACCACTGCTATAAACTAACGCACGATTAGAGGAGATTAACCCACCGCTGCTATAAACTAACTCTCTATTAGAGGAGATTAACCCACCACTGCTATAAACTAACTCACTATTAGAGGAGATTAACCCACCACTACTATAAACTAACTCACAATTAGAGGAGATTAACCCACCACTGCTATAAACTAACGCACGATTAGAGGAGATTAACCCACCACTGCTATAAACTAACTCACTATTAGAGGAGATTAACCCACCACTGCTATAAACTAACGCACGATTAGAGGAGATGAACCCACCACTGCTATAAACTAACTCACGATTAGAGGAGATTAACCCACCGCTGCTATAAACTAACTGACTATTAGAGGAGATTAACCCACCACTGCTATAAACTAACTGACTATTAGAGGAGATTAACCCACCACTGCTATAAACTAACTGACTATTAGAGGAGATTAACCCACCGCTGCTATAAACTAACTGACTATTAGAGGAGATTAACCCACCACTGCTATAAACTAACTCTCTCTTAGAGGAGATTAACCCACCACTGCTATAAACTAACTCACGGTTAGAGGAGATTAACCCACCACTGATTAGAGGAGATTAACCCACCACTGCTATAAACTAACTCACGATTAGAGGAGATTAACCCACCACTGCTATGAACTAACTCACTATTAGAGGAGATTAACCCACCGCTGCTATAAACTAACTCACTATTAGAGGAGATTAACCCACCGCTGCTATAAACTAACTCACTATTAGAGGAGATTAACCCACCGCTGCAATAAACTAACTCACTATTAGAGGAGATTAACCCACCGCTGCAATAAACTAACTCACTATTAGAGGAGATTAACCCATCACTGCTATAAACTAACTCACTATTAGAGGAGATTAACCCCCCACTGCTATAAACTAACTCTCAATTAGAGGAGATTAACCCACCACTGCTATTAACAAACTCACGATTAGAGGAGATTAACCCACCACTGCTATAAACTAACTCACTATTAGAGGAGATTAACCCACCACTGCTATAAACTAACTCACTATTAGTGGAGATTAACCCACCACTGCTATAAACTAACCCACGATTAGAGGAGATTAACCCACCACTGCTATAAACTAACTCACGATTAGAGGAGATTAACCCACCACTGCTATAAACTAACTCACTATTAGTGGAGATTAACCCACCACTGCTATAAACTAACCCACGATTAGAGGAGATTAACCCACCACTGCTATAAACTAACCTAGTAGATTAACCCACCACTGCTATAAACTAACTCACTATTAGTGGAGATTAACCCACCACTGCTATAAACTAACCCACGATTAGAGGAGATTAACCCATCACTGCTATAAACTAACTCACGATTAGAGGAGATTAACCCACCACTGCTATAAACAAACTCACAATTAGAGGAGATTAACCCACCACTGCTATAAACCAGCTCTCTATTAGAGGAGATTAACCCACCACTGCTATAAACTAACTCACGATTACAGAGGAGATTAACCCACCACTGCTATAAACTAACTCACGATTAGAGGAGATTAACCCACCACTGCTATAAACTAACTCACGATTACAGAGGAGATTAACCCACCACTGCTATAAACTAACTCATGATTAGAGGAGATTAACACACCACTGCTATAAACTAACTCATGGTTACAGAGGAGATTAACCCACCACTGCTATAAACTAACTCACAATTAGAGGAGATTAACCCACCACTGCTATAAACTAACTCATGATTAGAGGAGATTAACCCACCGTTGCTATAAAATAAATCACTATTAGAGGAGATTAGCCCACCACTGCTATAAACAAACTCACAATTAGAGGAGATTAACCCACCACTGCTATAAACTAACTCATGATTAGAGGAGATTAACCCACCACTGCTATAAACTAACTCACTATTAGAGGAGATTAACCCACCGCTGCAATACACTAACTCACTATTAGAGGAGATTAACCCACCACTGCTATAAACTAACTCACTTTTAGAGGAGATTAACCCACCGCTGCTATAAACTAACTCACTATTAGAGGAGATTAACCCACCGCTGCTATAAACTAACTCACTATTAGAGGAGATTAACCCACCGCTGCAATAAACTAACTCACTATTAGAGGAGATTAACCCACCACTGCCATTAACAAACTCACGATTAGAGGAGATTAACCCACCACTGCTATAAACTAACTCACTATTAGAGGAGATTAACCCACCACTGCTATAAGCTAACTCACTATTAGTGGAGATTAACCCACCACTGCTATAAACTAACCCACGATTAGAGGAGATTAACCCACCACTGCTATAAACTAACTCACTATTAATGGAGATTAACCCACCACTGCTATAAACTAACTCACTATTAGTGGAGATTAACCCACCACTGCTATAAACTAACCCACGATTAGAGGAGATTAACCCACCACTGCTATAAACTAACTCACGATTAGAGGAGATTAACCCACCACTGCTATTAACTAACTCACTATTAGTGGAGATTAACCCACCACTGCTATAAACTAACCCATGATTAGAGGAGATTAACCCACCACTGCTATAAACTAACTCACGATTAGAGGAGATTAACCCACCACTGCTATAAACAAACTCACAATTAGAGGAGATTAACCCACCACTGCTATAAACTAACTCTCTATTAGAGGAGATTAACCCACCACTGCTATAAACTAACTCACGATTACAGAGGAGATTAACCCACCACTGCTATAAACTAACTCACGATTAGAGGAGATTAACCCACCACTGCTATAAACTAACTCATGATTAGAGGAGATTAACCCACCACTGCTATAAACTAACTCATGATTAGAGGAGATTAACCCACCGTTGCTATAAAATAAATCACTATTAGAGGAGATTAGCCCACCACTGCTATAAACAAACTCACAATTAGAGGAGATTAACCCACCACTGCTATAAACTAACTCATGATTAGAGGAGATTAACCCACCACTGCTATAAACTAACTCACTATTAGAGGAGATTAACCCACCACTGCTATAAACTAACTCATGATTAGAGGAGATTAACCCACCGTTGCTATAAAATAAATCACTATTAGAGGAGATTAGCCCACCACTGCTATAAACTAACTCACGATTAGAGGAGATTAACCCACCACTGCTATAAACTAACTCTCTATTAGAGGAGATTAACCCACCACTGCTATAAACTAACTCACGATTAGAGGAGATTAACCCACCACTGCTATAAACTAACCCACGATTAGAGGAGATTAACCCACCACTGCTATAAACTAACTCACTATTAGAGGAGATTAACCCACCACTGCTATAAACTAACTCACTATTAGAGGAGATTAACCCACCACTGGTATAAACTAACTCACGATTACAGAGGAGATTAACCCACCACTGCTATAAACTAACTCACGATTAGAGGAGATTAACCCACCACTGCTATAAACTAACTCTCTATTAGAGGAGATTAACCCACCACTGCTATAAACTAACTCACGATTACAGAGGAGATTAACCCACCACTGCTATAAACTAACTCACGATTAGAGGAGATTAACCCACCACTGCTATAAACTAACTCATGATTAGAGGAGATTAACACACCACTGCTATAAACTAACTCACGATTAGAGGAGATTAACCCACCACTGCTATAAACTAACTCACTATTAGTGGAGATTAACCCACCACTGCTATAAACTAACCCATGATTAGAGGAGATTAACCCACCACTGCTATAAACTAACCCACGATTAGAGGAGATTAACCCACCGTTGCTATAAAATAAATCACTATTAGAGGAGATTAGCCCACCACTGCTATAAACAAACTCACAATTAGAGGAGATTAACCCACCACTGCTATAAACTAACTCATGATTAGAGGAGATTAACCCACCACTGCTATAAACTAACTCACTATTAGAGGAGATTAACCCACCACTGCTATAAACTAACTCATGATTAGAGGAGATTAACCCACCGTTGCTATAAAATAAATCACTATTAGAGGAGATTAGCCCACCACTGCTATAAACTAACTCACGATTAGAGGAGATTAACCCACCACTGCTATAAACTAACTCTCTATTAGAGGAGATTAACCCACCACTGCTATAAACTAACTCACGATTAGAGGAGATTAACCCACCACTGCTATAAACTAACCCACGATTAGAGGAGATTAACCCACCACTGCTATAAACTAACTCACTATTAGAGGAGATTAACCCACCACTGCTATAAACTAACTCACTATTAGAGGAGATTAACCCACCACTGGTATAAACTAACTCACGATTACAGAGGAGATTAACCCACCACTGCTATAAACTAACTCATGATTAGAGGAGATTAACCCACCGTTGCTATAAAATAAATCACTATTAGAGGAGATTAGCCCACCACTGCTATAAACAAACTCACAATTAGAGGAGATTAACCCACCACTGCTATAAACTAACTCATGATTAGAGGAGATTAACCCACCACTGCTATAAACTAACTCACTATTAGAGGAGATTAACCCACCACTGCTATAAACTAACTCATGATTAGAGGAGATTAACCCACCGTTGCTAACCCAACTAACTCACGATTAGAGGAGATTAACCCACCACTGCTATAAACTAACTCACTATTAGTGGAGATTAACCCACCACTGCTATAAACTAACCCATGATTAGAGGAGATTAACCCACCACTGCTATAAACTAACTCATGATTAGAGGAGATTAACCCACCGTTGCTATAAAATAAATCACTATTAGAGGAGATTAGCCCACCACTGCTATAAACAAACTCACAATTAGAGGAGATTAACCCACCACTGCTATAAACTAACTCATGATTAGAGGAGATTAACCCACCACTGCTATAAACTAACTCACAATTAGAGGAGATTAACCCACCACTGCTATAAACTAACTCACGATTAGAGGAGATTAACCCACCACTGCTATAAACTAACTCATGATTAGAGGAGATTAACCCACCACTGCTATAAACTAACTCATGATTAGAGGAGATTAACCCACCGTTGCTATAAAATAAATCACTATTAGAGGAGATTAGCCCACCACTGTTATAAACAAACTCACAATTAGAGGAGATTAACCCACCACTGCTATAAACTAACTCATGATTAGAGGAGATTAACCCACCACTGCTATAAACTAACTCACTATTAGAGGAGATTAACCCACCACTGCTATAAACTAACTCATGATTAGAGGAGATTAACCCACCGTTGCTATAAAATAAATCACTATTAGAGGAGATTAGCCCACCACTGCTATAAACTAACTCACGATTAGAGGAGATTAACCCACCACTGCTATAAACTAACTCTCTATTAGAGGAGATTAACCCACCACTGCTATAAACTAACTCACGATTAGAGGAGATTAACCCACCACTGCTATAAACTAACCCACGATTAGAGGAGATTAACCCACCACTGCTATAAACTAACTCAGTATTAGAGGAGATTAACCCACCACTGCTATAAACTAACTCACTATTAGAGGAGATTAACCCACCACTGCTATAAACTAACTCTCTATTAGAGGAGATTAACCCACCACTGCTATAAACTAACTCACGATTACAGAGGAGATTAACCCACCACTGCTATAAACTAACTCACCATTAGAGGAGATTTACCCACCACTGCTATAAACTAACTCACTATTAGAGGAGATTAACCCACCACTGCTATAAACTAACTCACTATTAGAGGAGATTAACCCACCACTGCTATAAACTAACTCACTATTAGAGGAGATTAACCCACCACTGCTATAAACTAACTCTCTATTAGAGGAGATTAACCCACCACTGCTATAAACTAACTCACGATTACAGAGGAGATTAACCCACCACTGCTATAAACTAACTCACCATTAGAGGAGATTTACCCACCACTGCTATAAACTAACTCATGATTAGAGGAGATTAACACACCACTGCTATAAACTAACTCATGGTTACAGAGGAGATTAACCCACCACTGCTATAAACTAACTCATGATTAGAGGAGATTAACCCACCACTGCTATAAACTAACTCACAATTAGAGGAGATTAACCCACCACTGCTATAAACTAACTCATGATTAGAGGAGATTAACCCACCACTGCTATAAACTAACTCATGATTAGAGGAGATTAACCCACCGTTGCTATAAAATAAATCACTATTAGAGGAGATTAGCCCACCACTGCTATAAACAAACTCACAATTAGAGGAGATTAACCTACCACTGCTATAAACTAACTCATGATTAGAGGAGATTAACCCACCACTGCTATAAACTAACTCACTATTAGAGGAGATTAACCCACCACTGCTATAAACTAACTCATGATTAGAGGAGATTTACCCACCACTGCTATAAACTAACTCACTATTAGAGGAGATTAACCCACCACTGCTATAAACTAACTCATGATTAGAGGAGATTAACCCACCACTGCTATAAACTAACTCACGATTAGAGGAGATTAACCCACCACTGCTATAAACTAACTCACGATTAGAGGAGATTAACCCACCGCTGCTATAAACTAACTGACTATTAGAGGAGATTAACCCACCGCTGCTATAAACTAACTCACTATTAGATGAGATTAACCCACCACTGCTATAAACTAACCCACTATTAGAGGAGATTAACCCACTCTGATGGACGCCTTGAGAATTCACATTTTCACTTTGCCCTGTAGCCTGATAGGATAGAATACTAATACAGCCCACAAGTTCACAGCAACACAAGCTAGTGGTCTGCCTAGAAATGACTGGAGTTAAACATGAGAGAATAAACTGCGCTAGCAGACAAAACACAAGCACCAACACCCTGCCAGTCTGCGGCGCTAGATTTAGCTGCTAAACCTGGCTCGTCCTCCCTAGCTTGGAGGTGGTTTTGCTTTGAAGTGTTTTCTTAAAAGACTGCCTTCTGCAAACCAGGTCGAAAATCGGTTACATTTGAAAACAAAAACTTCTTTTACCATCTCTGATCTAACCTCCGTGCTGAATATGGAGATTATAAAAACCCTTAGGAAAAAAGCCCAAAACCAGCCAAGTACCTGTTGGACTGTAATCTGTGACTGTCGAATTCTGTGACCTCAGTGGGTCGTTTCTGAGATTTCTACTTGTGTGCATGGACATATTATGCAGAATATGTGTTGTGTGCAGTCATATTCTGACAGAGAGCCATTTTCAGATTATGTGACTGCACTGTTTCTTCTAGGAGTGTAGAGGGGTGACAAAATGTGACACCACCAGAAATACTGTAAGAAACAGTGCAATCATGTAATTTACAGTTTAAGTGAAATAGATCTTAAATTTGTTCAGATGTTTAAACATGCACAAAGTAAAATTATAACTTAAAAACTTTGAAAATGACAATAAATAACATAAAATATAAATATAATGAATAATGAATAAATATAAATAATGAATAATATAAATATAATATAATGATATATAGTACATTCATTTAAAATTTTAATTCAATGTAAAAAAGATACACGTTTGTAATGTCAGTAACACTTACACTGTTGCTTTTGTTTTATTTTTACTTAAATGCTTCAGTTTTAAGTAAATAAGTAGAGCAAGCCTTTGAAAACACATTTTCAAGAATTAAAAGCACTGTGTAATTCTCGTTATCGGCAGAATCCCAGAAAACATTGAGGGATCATTTTTTTATCAATATCACACACCTACCCACGGCTACTATAAATTAGTAGATTAAGATTAGAGGAGATTAACCCACCACTGGTATATAATATTCCCTCATATTGTTTTCAGCTTTGAAGTGTTCTTTGTAATTTACTTTTTACATTAATGCTTCCATTGGTAATTCTAAATTAGTCATTTATAATTTTATTTTATTTTATTTAGATTTGGTACAATCAATGTGAACAAAAATAAATGCCACAGGCTGTTTAGCTCCAATTTTGTTTCTGTGAAGTATCAGTTTACACAAGTTTGACCTATTTTTGTTTTGTACATTAAAACTAATTTGAAAGACCAAAAAGACAGGACGACTGATCCTGCTGCTATTTTGCTCTTAATTATGTTTGTGAATATATTGCACTCAGTTATTATATCAAGAAATGGATTGTTGCTGAATCTTTTACTTATAAAATCTGTTGTCCTTATGTGTCAGTTTCAATATCAATATTAAAACTAATCAATATTAAAACCACATTCAATTTATACCCATTTGATATTCAGTTTCTCAATCATATCAGCTAATTTATCACTGAATGTATCAATGCAGTCTCTTGGTGTTCTATGTGTTGAAGCTGAAGGAGTTTTAGGAAAGGAAGTCATTACTCCACACTTTACTCTCATCATGGATCATCATGAATCAACTGTTTTCAGGATGAAGAGAGCAGCATCTCCAGCCCCCAGCGCTGTGTCTATGAAGAGTGACCGGTCCATGGATCCTCCTTTACGCTTCAGCAGTGGAGGAGGAAGCTCTGAGTCTCGGTACATCACTGCACTCAGTAAACTACTGTTCTGAGAGTGAAGCTCTTCAAATGTGTTCCTGAGCTTTCTTAAAGATGTGGTGTGTGTTGGAGTTCAGTGTGTAAATGCTGGAGTTTTCACTGTGTTTAATGTTAACAGGACTGAAACACAGAGAGCAGTTTCTCCAGAGCCCAGCTGTGTGTCTATTAAGAGTGACCGATCCATGGGGAATCCTCCTGATTTCAGCAGTGAAGCTGTGACCTCTGACCCAAAGTGAGTGATACATCAAACCTACACATACACACACACACACACACACACACACTCACACACACTCTCACACACTCACACACACACACACACACACACACACACTCACTGCAGGTGATCTTCATGCTGTTCCTCTGCACTGGTTTCCACACAGGAGCTCAGTGTGAGGTTCTGAGTTTCTCTGTATTTAATGATCAGTGTACACAGCTGGGTGTGATGGTGAGACAGGTTCTAGATTAGACTGACTGACCTGAACAATGTTCTAGATCACTAAACGAGCTCACGGAGAGTCGGTTCTACTCCCTAAATTACAATATCAGCTATAGGGTGGACAGTTACACACATATCTATATATAGAGACAGTAGGGGGACGTGTTTGAGAGAAGAGTGGGGGTGTTTTGATGGGTACTACAGGGATGGGATGGGGTGGGAGGTGTTGGGTGATGTGAGGATGTTTAATGTTCATATAAACAGTTCAGTCGTTCTCTACAATCAGAATGAACTCTTATTCAGATTGGTGAAAATCTCTGCATGTAAACAGAGCTACTGAGAGTCAGAGCCAGTCATTAACTTAGATCATAAATGAGGCAGCTGTGCATGAAATTACACACCAGTGTTTCACATCCAAACCTTACAGTTTCTCATAGAAATAGGACAGTTAGTATAAGCAGGTGATATCAGTGATATAAGCAGGACAGTCAAAGTGGGCTTTGGGTCAATGGTATATGGGTTATAATGTAAGGAACAGATGGGTGTTCAGTCAGGCTGCTGTGTGTTCAGTTAGATTTACAAATGGATGAAATTCTACAGAATTCCACTCAGATTTAGTTCTTTTCAGAGCTCTTACCAGACGAGTAATGACTCAAACAAACACATTCACAACTTTCAGACATTTTTATCCTGAATAAACCCAAGAAATGATAGATTTGCTACGTCTGAAAACTCCGCTACCAAAACACACATGTATCTTTGTGAAGTCGTCTTTGTTTACATTAGTAGACGGTCGAGCTCTGTTTTCACCTTTAAGAAACATTTGGAAATGTGTGGCTTTAATTCAGCTTTTACTGAAGTTCAGTCTTTTAATTTGATCTGTTATTGTCTGTTATTCTTTATTTTATTAAAACTCTCAACTTTTATCTTCTGTCAATATCACTTGTGTTTGATTGTTGGTGGTGAGTGCAGATGTGAGCTGCTATATCAGCTGATTAATTCATGGACATCACAGTGTGGGTTTTCTATTCGTCCACAGCGTCCAGAAGAAGAAGATTGACAGAGAAAAACTGGAGCATATATTCAAGGTCAGTCCTAAACCAGTCACATGATGAGGATCTCCCTGATTTCTTTCATTTCTCAGTTTAAAGCTGCTTTAAAGTTTTGATACTTTGCTGATCATAATTCAGTCTGCTTCAGTTGCTGGTGTATTCTAACTGTAACAGTGTTCATATTAATACTATAAGATGCTGTTCAGTAACATGATGTTTAAGTCCTTTTACACATTACAGAATCACAGCATCCAGAACTCCTCCACTCCTCAGATCAGTGTCTCTCTTCTGTTTAGCAGATTGTTCTGTGTTCAGATCATCTCTCTCTGTAATGGTGCAGCTTTAGTGATTCTCTGATGTTTGTTCTTAATCAGGAGCTGCAGCAGAAATTTATCTCTCTAGTGGAGAACGAGCTGAACACATTCAAGAAGCTCCTGAGTCCAGATTACCCAGCATGCTCTGAGAGAGAGGTGGAGGATGAGGACGATCAGAGAGGGGGGAGAGAGGGGGTGCTGGAGATCACACTGCAGATCCTGAGGAACATGAAGCAGACAGACCTCGCTAACACACTAGAGAGCAGTAAGAGTTCTGGGTCATGACCATGGTTCCCAACCTGAGTGCTAATGTATTCCTCAGTGAAGTCCCGCTTTTCAAAGGGAATAAAAATCAATACTTCATTGGATTTTGCAATTATAGGATAATGTATCACAGCATCAACTGTAGTCCTTAAACCTAACACGTATTGATTTTGTAGAAACACCATTAACAGCTCTAAGAGCTCTACAGCTGCTACAGAAACAACACACTACAATCTTTATTTTTAAATGATTTATTCACTGTATCACAGAGTTGTTCTACACAGGGGTCTTTAATGCAGGATCACAGCTGATCACATGTTTCTATTGTCTTCCTCTGGTATCAGAATTGGCCCCAGCTTGTCATCGAAAGCTCAAATCCAAACTGAGGGATAAATGTCAGAGAATTAATTTAGGAATCTCAGGCCTTGGAAACTCAGCACTTCTGAATGAGATCTACACAGAGCTCTACATCACAGAGGGAGGGGGTGGAGAGGTCAATCAGGAACATGAGGTGAAGCAGGTTGAAGCTGCATCCAGAAAAAGGGCAGCACAGGAGACACCAATCAAATGCAACAACATCTTTAAACCATTACCAGAACAGAACCAGCCCATCAGAACCGTACTGACTAAAGGAGTTGCTGGAATTGGAAAAACAGTCTCTGTGCAGAAGTTCATTCTGGACTGGGCTGAAGGAGAAGTAAATCAGGACGTTCTCTTCATATTTCCACTTCCTTTTAGAGAGCTGAATCTGATTAAGGAGAAGATGCTCAGTCTGGTGAATCTTCTTCAGAGCTTCTTCCCAGAAACACAAGATTTAAAACCCAGACATTATAAGAGCTACAAGATCATGTTCATCTTTGATGGTCTGGATGAGTGTCGACTGCCTCTAGATTTCCAGAACAATGAGAACTTGGTGGATATAGAAGAAAAGACCTCAGTGGATGTTCTGCTGACAAACCTCATCAAGGGGAATCTGCTTCCCTCTGCTCTCCTCTGGATCACCTCTCGACCAGCAGCGGTCAGTCAGATCCCTCCTGAGTGTGTTGATCAGGTAACAGAAGTGCGGGGTTTCAGTGACCCTCAGAAACAGGAGTACTTCAGGAAGAGGATCAGTGATCAGGACCTGGCCAACAAAGTCTTCACACACATCAGGTCTTCAAGAAGCCTCTACATCATGTGCCACATACCGGTCTTCTGCTGGATTACAGCCACTGTTCTAGAGAGAATGCTGAGTGAAGCTGAGAGTGGAGAAACCCCCAAAACCCTGACGCAGATGTTCACACACTTCCTGATCTTCCAGATCAAACACAAGAGCCAGAAGTACGGTGGAGGAAGTGACCTTGATCCTCAGCAGACTAGAGGAAGTATTCTGGCTCTGGGGAAACTGGCTTTCCAGCAGCTCGAGAAAGGAAACCTGATCTTCTATGAGGAAGACCTAAGAGAGAGTGGCATTGATATTAGGGAAGTGTCAGTGTACTCAGGAGTGTGCACCCAGATCTTCAGAGAGGAGCATGAGCTGCACCTGGGGAGGGTCTTCAGCTTTGTACATCTGAGCGTTCAGGAGTTCCTTGCTGCTTTATATGCGTTTCTCAACCGAAAGATTCCAAATCAGCAAACCAGTAAACTCTCTAAGCTTTTCAGCAGGTCAACGATGACTGACTTCCTCAACAGTGCAGTGGACGAAGCCTTACAGAGTGAGAGTGGACACCTGGACCTGTTCCTTCGTTTTCTTCTGGGTCTCTCACTGGAGTCTAATCAGACTCTCTTACGAGGCGTACTGACACCGACAGAGAGGAGCTCTCACAGCAACGAGGAAACAGTCAAATACATCAAGGAGAAGATTGAGAAGAACATCTCTCCAGAGAAATCCATCAATCTGTTCCACTGTTTGAATGAACTGAATGATCACTCTCTAGTGCAGGAAGTGCAGAAATACCTGAACAGAGGTGGTGACCGTCGTCTTCATCAGGCCAGGCTCTCTCCTGCTCAGTGGTCAGCTCTGGTGTTTGTGTTGCTGAACTCCGAAGAAGAGCTGGAGGAGTTTGACCTCAGTAAATATGAGCCATCAGAGGAGTGTCTTCTGAGGCTGCTGCCAGTAGTCAAAGCATCCAGAAGAGCTGTGTGAGTATTTTCCTTCAGGCGTTTCCACAGTTTTTAATGAACTGCTGATGATTAGAACCAGTTTACAGTGAATCACATTAGTATGAATTATCTTGTGTGAGAGAGAGAGTGTGTGTCTGTGTGTGTGTGTGTGTGTGTGTGTGTGTTATTTCTGTTACCCAGTTGAAAATTAAGATTCAGCCTAATAGGCTGATATATATGAGAAGATATACCAATTAACTTTGTTCAAATCAGTTTCAGTTACTGTCTCTTTAAGAGAGAAATGAATTAATGGTGATAATAAGTAAACAGAGAAGATTGGAAGTAGTGCTGCTGTTCTAGTCGTTCATTGGGTGTCTAGTTAAGGAGAGCCAATAATATGAATAATATTCAGGCATTTCATAACACCACTAAAATCTGTCTCAGAGCTGTTGGTGAGCTGCAGGTCCACGTTGTTCACAGTAAAATGGGTCAGCATGTGGAACTGGAGCTTTCTGCATGTTTTCTATCTCTATATAAAGAAACTCCAGGACTTTAGACGGACGCTGTATTTCAGTTTAATTCTGTTCTCTATTCTTTATCTGTCCATTCAAATCTTCCTCTTTCAGTTTATTGTAAAATCTGTTTATTCTTCATTTTTCAGACTGGCTTCATGTAATCTTGGAGTAAAGACGTGTGAAGCTCTGGGATCAGTTTTAAAGCTGGAAAACTCCTCCCTGAAAGAGCTGGACCTCAGTAACAATGACCTGCAGGATTCAGGAGTGGAGCTGCTCTCTGCTGGACTGAAGAGTTCACACTGTAAACTGCAGATTCTCAGGTCAGTGTTTCTGTCAGTTCATTCTGAAATGATAAATGTGAAGATGTGAGATGTGAATTAATTAGCTATGACCTAAATGAATGGGGCACCACCTGTAATTCTCGCCCAGGACTGTAGATTTTTGGTAACTGGTTGGTTCAGTTTAGACTCCACCATAAATAAAACTTACCTTGATTTGCAGTTCAGTTCTGAATTAAATTCAGTCTCAATTCAAGAGGCAGTTTTCTCGCTCCAGGGACTCAATCTCTTTGTATACACTCACACAAGAGCCAGTTATAATTAATAAAACATTATCATAGAAACATGTAATAATGAGAGAGATCATTTCAGGATCACAGTCTTGAAGGTAGGCATGAGTTTAGTGTATCAACACTCACCCCACAGGACGTTATTCCTGAGATAGTGGTTAGAATAGTAATAAGGTGAGTTGTTTGGAGAAGTGCACTGACTGTTGGATTTGATCACATGGACAGCTACTGCTATTGGCTAGAACTAGACTGGTCTGACTGATCGCTGTTAAACGAAGGTAACATGATCGGTGTGCAAGACTGAACAATCTGAATGTAACGTCCCTGCTCAAGTTCAACTCTAGGCACCAGTAGTTTGGGTCTGGAGCTTTGAAGAGAGACCCAAAGGTCGGCTCTAGACAGAAGGTCCAGTCGAGACTAGGCTTCGAGGTGGAAGGAACGGATCCCTGAGGAATGCTGTTGCACCTCTGATCAGACCAGTAGGGAAGCCATCCTGCGTGGTAGAGCAGCATTCACAGGCTCTGTTCAGGTGGAGCAACACGGCTGCTATGGATGCTTGAGTCTTCTTTAGGCAGGATGTGACAGTTTCATGTAGACTTGTTCAAAGGTTCGATTGGCTGGTGTTCGTTAGAAATCTGACAAAATCTAACGTGAAAACTAAACAAGACGAACAGAAGAAAAACTAGACAAACTACTTATACAAAATACTTATTTCACAAGTTTGAGGCTTTAAGTTGTAAATAACCGTTTTTTTTAGCTGAGGCTTCTTCTCTTCTTCTTCTTCTGGAGCTCCGTTCTTTAAGCCAACTGGAACTTTAACTCAGGCCTTGACCTTTCTGTCTCTCTGTTCCTTTTCTTTTCCCACCGTCTGACACACAGGTTTCTACCCTCTTCTCAGCATGTCTCGCTGACGTATTTACACTAGCTGAGGTTTTTCTTGAGGAAATAGTGAAGCTCTTTTGTAACTCGTGCTGCAGAAGAGCGTCTGCTAAATGTCTTAAATGTAAATGTAAATGTCATCACCACAAAGACTGTGACCTTCTACATGAACCAGAAACCCTGGCTGAATGCAGAGGTGCGTTCTCTACTGAAAGAAGGATGCTGCCTTCAGGTCCGGCGACTCACATGAACTGAGGAGGGCTAGAGGAGAGCTGACTGCAGGTGTTAAGAGGGCCAAAGCTGCATATGCTCAGAAAATCCATTCCTGCCCCCCTCAGGCAGGAGGCTGCAGAGCATTAGGTGTTAAATGAACAGACTGAGAAACAGCTTCATTCCAGAAGCTGTAAGACTCCTAAACTCCTCCTAGCCAAACACACTGCACTGACACTTTGAGGACACTGAGACACTTTACCCACACTAGACACTTTATGTTTCCACTACTTATTCATTCATGCTGCTACATTCCTTTCACAGTGTGATCAGACTGCAGCTACTTTTTCAAATGTCTTTGCTTTCTCACTTTCCTAATTATATCTACCCTTCTTATATTCTAGATTTTCTTTTATTATTATTATTTTATTCATTTTATTGCTCTTTTGGTGTAACTGGGACCTTGAGATCGCAATTTCATTCCACCTCATGTACCACATGTGATGTGAAAGCCAAATAAACTTGCAATATTGACAGGCGTGGTGGATTGAAACACATCTCAAAAATCTTGAAAATAAGTAAAGTAAATAATCGTACTGTGAACTAATAAGATTTAATAAACAAGTAATAATACAAAATCATTAAGAGTAATAAATCATCATAAATAATACGAGAACACATGAATAAGAGTAATACACTGATTATTCTGGTGGAACCACTAGAAAAGAACTAAGAAAAAGAATCTATGATGAGAAATAAAGCAGCTAGTTAAATAAAGAGGTTATTTTACTTCCTCTTCAGCTAGAACTGTTAAATGCTAAACTCTATTAACTCGTAAGTTAAGTTTTCCCTTTTTATGACAGTTTTATTGACGAGCTAGGATCCAGTGCCCTCCGATGGATCGTGTTGGTTGTCTAGTTTAACGACCTGAAATGATTAATGCATGTGATCCAGTACTCTCCTACATTAGCTTTAGGCTAACACATTATTTACTGTTAGACACTCCTTATTTTTACTGTCAGAAATGTATCACTTTCTCTTTAAGTGTATTCTCAAATAAAATCTGTTCATTCTTCATTTTTCAGACTGGCTTCATGTAATCTTGGAGTAAAGACGTGTGAAGCTCTGGGATCAGTTTTAAAGCTGGAAAACTCCTCCCTGAAAGAGCTGGACCTCAGTAACAATGACCTGCAGGATTCAGGAGTGGAGCTGCTCTCTGCTGGACTGAAGAGTTCACACTGTAAACTGCAGATTCTCAGGTCAGTGTTTCTGTCAGTTCATTCTGAAATGATAAATGTGAAGATGTGAGATTCAGAGCTTTACTAAGATGTTTTTATATTAATATACAAGATGAAGTTTCTAGTGAAGGTCAGAGTTCACTAACCGAACAAAGACCAACTCTCTAACGTCTGCAGTCGTCTTTAGATTGTCTAGAAAGATTTCTGATCAGGTCTTTCTTCCTCATAAACACATTGCAGCAGAAATGGGAGCGCTTTAACAAACCAAGAATTATTCATTAATTACTAAATATTTGGGTCATTGATTTTATTAATTTATTACTTAATTAATTAGCTATGACCTGAATGAATGGGGCACCACTTGGAATTCTCGCCCAGGACTGTAGATTTTTGGTAACTGGTTGTTTCAGTTTAGACTCCACCATAAATAAAACTTACCTTGATTTGCAGTTCAGTTCTGAATTAAATTCAGTCTCAATTCAAGAGGCAGTTTTTTCGCTCCAGGGACTCAATCTCTTTGTATACACTCACACAAGAGCCAGTTATAATTAATAAAACATTATCATAGAAACATGTAATAATGAAGAGATCATTTCAGTATCACAGCCTTGAAGGTAGGCATGAGTTTAGTGTATCAACACTCACCCCACAGGACGTTATTCCTGAGATAGTGGTTAGAATAGTAATAAGGTGAGTTGTTTAGAGAAGTGCACTGACTGTTGGATTTGATCACATGGACAGCTACTGCTATTGGCTAGAACTAGACTGGTCTGACTGATCACTGTTAAACGAAGGTAACATGATCGGTGTGCAAGACTGAACAATCTGAATGTAACGTCCCTGCTCAAGTTCAACTCTAGTCACCAGTAGTTTGGGTCTGGAGCTTTGAAGAGAGACCCAAAGGTCGGCTCTAGACAGAAGGTCCAGTCGAGACAAGACTTCGAGGTGGAAGGAACGGATCCCTGAGGAATGCTGTTGCACCTCTGATCAGTCCAGTAGGGAAGCCATCCTGCGTGGTAGAGCAGCATTCACAGGCTCATTTCAGGTGGAGCAACACGGCTGCTATGGATGCTTGAGTCTTCTTTAGGCAGGATGTGACAGTTTCATGTAGACTTGCTAAAAGGTTCGATTGGCTGGTGTTCGTTAGAAATTGGACAAAATCTAATGTGAAAACTAAACAAGACGAAGAAAAACTAGACAAACTACTTATACAAAATACTTATTTCACAAGTTTGAGGCTTTAAGTTGTAAACAACCGTTTTTTTTTTAGCTGAGGCTTCTTCTCTTCTTCTTCTTCTGGAGCTCCGTTCTTTAAGCCAACTGGAACTTTAACTCAGGCCTTGACCTTTCTGTCTCTCTGTTCCTTTTCTTTTCCCACCGTCTGACACACAGGTTTCTACCCTCATCTCAGCATGTCTCGCTGACGTATTTACACTAGCTGAGGTTTTTCTTGAGGAAATAGTGAAGCACTTCTGTAACTCGTGCTGGAGAAGAGCGTCTGCTAAATGTCTTAAATGTAAATGTAAATGTCACCACCACAAAGACTTCTACATGAACCATAAACCCTGGCTGAATGCAGAGGTGCGTTCTCTACTGAAAGAAGGATGCTGCCTTCAGGTCCGGTGACACACATGAACTGAGGAGGGCTAGAGGAGGGCTGACTGCAGGTGTTAAGAGGGCCAAAGCTGCATATGCTCAGAAAATCCAGGGACATTTCTGCCCCCCTCAGGCAGGAGGCTGCAGAGCATTAGGTGTTAAATGAACAGACTGAGAAACAGCTTCATTCCAGAAGCTGTAAGACTCCTAAACTCCTCCTAGCCAAACACACTGCACTGACACTTTGAGGACACTGAGACACTTTACCCACACTAGACACTTTATTATGTTTCCACTACTTATTCATTCATGCTGCTACATTCCTTTCACAGTGTGATCAGACTGCAGCTACTTTTTCAAATGTCTTTGCTTTCTCACTTTCCTAATTATATCTACCATTCTTATATTCTAGATTTTCTTTTATTATTGTGTGTGTGTGTGTGAATCCTACACTGACATAAAGATTGTTACTCTTGAAAATAAGTAAAGTAAATAATCGTACTGTGAACTAATAAGATTTAATAAACAAGTAATAATACAAAACCATTAAGAGTAATAAATCATCATAAACGAATACGAGAACACATGAATAAGAGTAATACACTGATTATTCTGGTGGAACCACTAGAAAAGAACTAAGAAAAAGAATCTATGATGAGAAATAAAGCAGCTAGTTAAATAAAGAGGTTATTTTACTTCCTCTTCAGCTAGAACTGTTAAATGCTAAACTCTATTAACTCGTGGGTTTGAGGCACGAACATACATCAGTAACATGTAGAGGATACAGAGACAATTACCCACCAATTAGGGTGCTCTGGAATGGGCACTCTTCTGCCCTCCAAAGAAGGGGGTCTAAGTTAAGTTTTCCCTTTTTATGACAGTTTTATTGACGAGCTAGGATCCAGTGCCCTCTGATGGATCGGGGAGGTCGTCTAGCTTAACGACCTGAAATGTTTGATGCATGTGATCCAGTACTCTCCTACATTAGCTTTAGACTAACACATTATTTACTGTTAGACACTCCTTATTTTTACTGTCAGAAATGTATCACTTTCTCTTTAAGTGTGTTCTCAAATAAAATCTGTTTATTCTTCATTTTTCAGACTGGCTTCATGTAATCTTGGAGTAAAGACGTGTGAAGCTCTGGGATCAGTTTTAAAGCTGGAAAACTCCTCCCTGAAAGAGCTGGACCTCAGTAACAATGACCTGCAGGATTCAGGAGTGGAGCTGCTCTCTGCTGGACTGAAGAGTTCACACTGTAAACTGCAGATTCTCAGGTCAGTGTTTCTGTCACTTCATTCTGAAATGATAAATGTGAAGATGTGAGATTCAGAGCTTTACTAAGATGTTTTTATATCAATATACAAGATGAAGTTTCTAGTGAAGGTCAGAGTTCACTAACCGAACAAAGACCAACTCTCTAACGTCTGCAGTCGTCTTTAGATTGTCTAGAAAGATTTCTGATCAGGTCTTTCTTCCTCATAAACACATTAATCAGAACCTTTGGACTCTACTGAACATTCAGTGTGTAGTGATATGTATGATTACTCACTCTGACCTCACAACACATTCTGAAATTAAAACTGGTTTTATAGTGTTTAATGAACCCAGTCTGACCTAACAGCTCATCTGTGATCCAATCAGAGGCTTTTTCTTAGTCTCCTTTAACTCATTATAATCTGCTCCTGTTATAAGTGCAGTAATATGCTATAAGACAAGTATCATAACAAGAAGCAGTTCTACATGCCATATGATCTGGAAACACGTCTTTATAGAGGAACATCATAATCCCTTTATAATGTTGTTATCATGGCAGTTATTGGTAATAAACTGACTGACTTTATTAAATATTAATTAAGTCAATATTTTAACATGAGAATTGGTGAAGGTTTTTATATTAAGACAACTTAATTACAGTGTGGCTAGCATACTGTACAATGTGTGTCACTGATCACAGTACACTATATGTTGAAGTAAATGCAGGCTAATGATGCATTCAGCTATTTTAAGTTGCACCCATTGCTGACACTGATGTGCAAATGCACACAGCCTGTCTAGTCCCTGTAGAGAAGTATTTCCTATAGACTCTCTGAAGCAGATCAACATAAATCTTTGGCACCATGCCTAATGCCAAGTGTCCTCTGGAATGATGGTACACCAACCAGAAATTGTGGTATAGTTTGGGGAGTTGAGGATGAGATGGGGTGGTGATCATACAACATGACCTCACTGAGTGCAATCAAATCCTCACAGCAATGCTCCACAATCTAGTAGAAAGCCTTCCTGTACAGTAGAGACAGTTACTCCAACAAAAGCAGGATAAACTATTTTAATACCCTTGATTTCAGAAGAGACAGTGAATGAGCAGGTGTCCCAATACTTTTGTCCATATAGTGAATGTAAAATAGCACAGGATGGTTTTCTACCAGAAGTGACGAGTCAAACAGTGATGTTTGTGTTTTAGCAACAATTTTTGTGAATCAGCTGCAGGAGTGTATTTCTGCATGTGCTTCTAGAGGCAAATAGACTGAAAACTGAATTTACTGTTTTTACTGCTTAATAATGTAGTAATTATCAGCCAGATAATCACCAGCAACTGTATTTAAACTGTGTAATAATAATAATAATAATAATAATAATAATGTAGTAATTATCAGCCAGATAATCACCAGCAACTGTATTTAAACTGAGTAATAATAATAATAATAATAATAATAATAATAATGTAGTAATTAGCAGCCAGATAATCACCAGCAACTGCATTTAAACTGTGTAATAATCATAATAATAATAATAATAATCTCTCTCTCTCTCTCTCTTTCTCTCTCTGTCTCTCTCTCTCTCTCTCTCTCTCTCTCTCTCTCTCTCTGTCTCTCTCTCTCTCTCTCTGCAGAGTGTCTGGTTGTATGGTCACAGAGAAAGGCTGTTCTTCTCTGGCTACAGCTCTGAGTTCAAACCCCTCCCACCTGAAAGAACTGGATCTGACCTACAACCACCCAGGAGAGTCAGGAGTGAAGCTGCTGTCTGCCAGACTGGAGGATCCACACTGCACCCTCACCACACTCAGGTATCAACAGCTGTTCAGTGGTGTGTGTGTGTGTGAGTGTGTGTGTGTGTGAGTGTGTGTGTGTGTGTGTTTTATTGTTTCTATGATCACAATGAACACAAACTGCTCTCTGAATAAGCTCTAATTCTCACACTTTCTGAAAAACACACAGTGCATCCAATAAGAATGAAACCCTCTACATCTTTTCTACAGCAATAAAAACATGGTAGCTTACAGAAAATACTGATGGATTCTACACACTGATCTGATTGAATGCGTGCAGAATAAAGAGGCATGCACTTTGGAGGCAGATTTACACGAGTAAACACATTCAGTCTATTTACATTCTGCTAGGGGGTCTGTGAGTAGAACTGGATTAGAAATATGTTGAACTGATCAATATTATTGAGGATTATATAGACTTAAAACCATCTGAAAACCTCTCAGTACTAATGAAGGACTGCTACAATTATAAGAGTAGACACTCTTAGATTTAATGTTAGAAATAAAAACAGAACATAAAACCAAGCTCTGATCTGAAAAGCTAACAGGTGTGATATCACAGCTTTTAAAAACATCACAAGAACTCAGCTGACTTCCTAACTCTGACATGTCACTGTCAGACTCCTCCAAAGTACCAGAATCATCTCCAAGTGCTTCTCTGTGTTTTCACCCCTGGGAGCTCCCTGTGTCCTCCCACCTGGACGGCTCTCTCTGAACATCCCTAAAACCCAGGATAAAAGTGGGGTGTAAAAATCACATTAAGAGACAGAAAAATGGTAAAACAGCAAACAGGGGACGCAGCCTAAAGTGCATAAAAGCATGAAACACCGTCTCCCTCTGAGAACAGAAAGGACGGTCCTGTGTGAGCTCAGGATTTAAAATAGAAATAAAAGAGTGGACAAAGACAATGCAGTGTAAACCCTCCACTGGAGGTCCACCACTTTCTTAGTTAACGGTGGTTTATTCAGAGCATATAACCCTGCAGACCGAGCACAGCCCTGTCTGATTCCTCTAGGAGCTGTAAAAGGAGCACAGGAACCACTGTTCACTTTAAGCACACTTTCAGTGGCACTATAAAGAGCCTTCACCATGGCTATGAATCCTGGGTTGAAGTTCTCCAGACTTAGAAGGGTCAGGACGGCTCTCCTACAGCCCAGGAGAAGCTTCCCCTCAGTAACACTGACCCAGAGCACCTCAAGTACATCCTGAAAACATCATCCCCTCTCTGAGAGAGGAAGATCTGCTGAGTGTGTTTAGGAGAAGCTTCACAGTGTGTTCAGTTATCAGCTAAATATGAACACAGCTGCCACACCCTGAGAGAGGAGAGTCCCTCACCACTGTACATATATTAATCCCATTCCTTTATGAACTCTCTGTGTATATATCTATAATTCTATAATTCTATTATCTGTTATTCTGTTATTATTGATTATTATTCCTTATCCTTATTATTTTAATAGCAGTAATAGTAGTTTTCATTCTGTTACTCACAACAACTGTTATTTACAATTTATTCAATGAAGCCAATTAAACTGAACTGAGAGAGAGAGAGAGAGAGACTGCCCTGATCTGTGTGTGTGTGTGTGTGTGTGTGTGTGTGTGTGTGTGTGTGTGTTTAGAGTGGAACATGGAGGGAAGATCAGAATCAAACCTGGACTAAAGAAATGTAAGTTCACACACACACACACACACACACACACACACACACTCAGTGCAGTGTTCCTCCTCTAATGTCTCTTCTTGTGTTCAGACGGCTGTGATCTCACACTGGACCCAAACACAGCACACACACGTCTCTCTCTGAGTGAGGGGAACAGAAAGGTGGTGTGTGGAGAGGAGCTGCAGTCGTATCCTGATCATCCAGAGAGGTTTGATGAGTATCTGCAGGTGATGAGTAGAGAGAGTCTGACTGGACGCTGTTACTGGGAGGCTGAGTGGAGCAGAGGAGGAGGAGCTGCTGTAGCTCTGACTTATAAAACCATCAGCAGGAAAGGAGGGAGATCAGACTGCTGGTTTGGAGAGAATGAAGAGTCCTGGAGTCTGATCTGCTCTGATGAAGGTTTCTCTGTTCATCACAATAATAACAGAACTGATCTCCCTCCTCCTCCCTCCAGCTGTAGGAGAGTAGGAGTGTATGTGGACTGTCCGGCCGGCACTCTGTCCTTCTACAGCGTCTCCTCTGATACACACACACTCACACACTCACACACACTCACACACTCACACACACTCACACACTTACAAACACTCAACACCACATTCACTCAACCCCTCTATGCAGGGTTTTGGGTTTATTATGGCTCCTCAGTGAGTCTGTGTAAGATAGAATAACCCTGTGTATGTGTGAGAGAGAGAGAGAGTGTGTGTGTGTGTGTGTGTGTGTGTGTGTGTGTGTGTGTGTGTGTGTGAGAGATTGAGCGACTGCTTCTTCCTCATTGTCTAAAGGGTTCAGTTCTCTAAAGAACAGTGAGAAATCAGTCTGACATCAACAACAAAAAGTATCATTTTATAGATCTTATCAATATTGTTTGTTTATATTAAAGAAATGTACAGTTTGATGTAGAACCTGGATCATTTGTTACTAAATATTTGTAAATAGTATTAGTATATCAGTTTCTCCATTTTAGTGGTTTTCTGCTTCTTATTGTCTCTTTACCTTCAAATAAAACTTTGAATAATTTCTAAATATGTTTTTATTCTTAATAAACAACTAATTTTAATCAGTGTGAGCTTATTTGGAACAGGGGCGAGTTTAACGTCTACAACATGTGCCCATTAAGCACAGCCTGACTTTCTGCTTTTAGAGATGTCATTCTTCATTTTAAAAGAGAAAAAACAGCACGCATGCGAGACTGTGTATAGCCAGTTCAGCCAATCACGGTTCAGCTCATCCTCGTTCAGCATAGCCCCACCCTGAGCGTTCATCTGCACGTTCTGATTAGCTGGCTGCTCCTCTGGGACGGGATTGGGGGCAGGGTTTGGCCCCATAGGGGCTGCGGGTTTGTTGGGCGGAGCTGGAACCGCGGTGGGGCGTGGAAGTAGTGAAAAGTAGTGGAAGTAGAAAAGTAGTCACTGTGCTGTTTGCTGACACGGTGTGTACCACACTCAACATGGACCAGTGGAAGCGAAAGAAAGAGTTGTCTCAGGAGATTAGAAAGAAAATTATAGACAAGCATGTTAAAGGTAAAGGTTATAAGACCATCTCCAAGCAGCTTGATGTTCCTGTGACTACAGTTGCACATATTATTCAGAAATTTAAGATCCATGGGACTGTAGCCAACCTGCCTGGACATGGCTGCAGGAGGAAAACTGATGACAAATCAAAGAGACGGATAATATGAATGGTAACAAAAGAGCCCAGAAAAACTTCTAAAGAGATTAAAGGTGAACTTCAAGCTCAAAGAACATCAGTGTCAGATTGCACCATCCGTCGTTGTTTGAGCCAAAGTGGACTTCATGGGAGACGATCAAGGAGGACACCATTGTTGAAAACAAATCATTAAAAAGCCAGACTGAAATTTGCCAAACTACATGTTGACAAGCCCCAAAGCTTCAGGGAGAATGTCCTATGGACAGATGAGACAAACTGAAACTTTTTGCCAAAGCACATCAGCTCTATGTTCACAGACGGAAATCTGGCACAGGGTGTCTTGAATCTGTGCAGGGTACAATGAAATCTCAAGACTATGAAAGGATTCTAGAGAGAAATGTGCTGCCCAGTGTCAGAAAGCTTGGTCTCAGTCACAAATTCATGGGTCTTGCAACAGGATAATGACCCTAAAAACACCCAAGAATGGCTAAGAGGAAAACATTGGACTATTCTGAAGTGGCCTTCAATGAGCCCTGACCTAAATCCTATTGAGCATCTTTGGAAAGAGCTGAAACATTCCGTCTGGAAAAGGCACCCTTCAAACCTGAGACAACTGGACCAGTTTGCTCTTGAGGAGTGGGCCAAAATACCTGCTGAGAGGTGCAAAAGGCAAACAGTTACAGGAATTGTTTGATTGCAGTGATTGCCTCAAAAGGTTGTGCAACAAAATATTATAAGGGTACACCAGAGGGCCAATGGGGGTTGATAACTCATAAAACATTGATATGGGGTCAGGCCAGTGGTCACGCACCTCAGTGAGTTCTGGGCCATTTCAGCCCAGACCAGATACCGGGACCAGTCGCTGGGGTGGTCGTGGCAGTAGAGCTTGAGGTGAATTGTTCCCCCCCGTTCTGATACTATGTTCTCCGGAATCCTGAATCCTGACCTTGTCTGGGGGGGACCTTGTCTGGGGGGCACTTGGGGGGCATGGTGGTGCGCGTGAGGGCCTCTGCTATGTCATTGTCCAGGTCCCACTGAATCACAGCAACTGTTACACTCGACGATAGGATGCATGTGCATGTGCAGTCTCTCCCTCATCCACCGACTGGTAGACGTGAGAGAGAGCGCCTGCCTTGGTATTGCGGGAGCCCGGACGATAGGAGATTGTTAACCTGAACCTGGCAAAAAGCAGGAACCACTTAGCTTGCTGGGGGTTCAGACATTTGGCCTGACGAAGATATTATAGGTTCTTATGGTCTGCCCAGACTAGGAAGGGGTAGACAGCACCCTCTAACCAATGATGCACACTCCCTTAGCACCATTTTAACAACTAGGAGCTCCCTATCCCCTACCCCGTAATTCTGCTTGGCCCCCATGAGCTTTTTGGAATAGAAGGCTACCGGATGGAGCCTGTCGCTCTCCCCATGACATTGGGAGAGGACAGCCTCCACCCCGACGTGAAAGCGCGTTTGAGCGCTTGGAAGGAGTCCTCCGCTGTGGACGACCACATGATGCGCTGGGGGGTTCCCTTGAGCGGTGATGTGATAGGTGCTGCCAAACTGAAGTCCCGAATGAACCTGCGGAAGAAGTTGATGAACCCTAAGAAGCGCTGGACCTCCTTCACGGAGCCAGGTGACGGCCAATCTAGGACCGCTTGAACCTTGGCCTGGTCCATCTGAACCCCCCGCTCACTAATGATATATCCCAAGAAGGGGATTTCGGAGACATGAAACACACTGAGTTTTTCCAGGACCAGAAGAATGTGACAAACATGCATGGGCAGGTCGGGGATTACACTAGAATGTTGTCCAAAAACACTACCATGAAGCGTCCGAGGCAGTCTTTGAGGACATTGTTATGAAGGCCTGGAAGACGGAGGGGGCATTGGTTAATCTGTACGGCATAACCCTGTACTGGTAGTGCCCCCTGGTGGTCATGAACGCCATCTTCCACTTGTCCCCCTCCTTAATGTGTACTAAGTTATATGCGCTGCGCAGATCTAACTTAGTAAAAGTCTGGGCTCCCCGCAGCTGTTCGAGGGCGGACAGGACTAATGGCATAGGGTAGGGATATTTCTTAGCAATAGCATTGAGAGCTCTGTAATCGATGCATGTCCTTAACCCCCCTCCCTTCTTCTGGATAAAAAAGAACCCTGAAGCCACCGGAGACTAGGGCTGTGTGATGTATCCCTCAGCTAATGCTTCTGTGATGTAGTCCTCCATCGCCCGCTCCCCTTCCCCCGTGAGGTTCTTATGGTCTGTCAAGACTAGGAAAGGGTAGGCAGCACCCTCTAACCAAGGGGTAGATCTGAGCTTTGGGCAATGTGGCACCCTCCACTAGGTCTATGGCGCAATCATATGGGCGATGGGGGGGAGCTTAGTAGCACTGGATTTACTGAACACGTCCCACATGTCAGCATACTCTGAGGGCAGGGTTACTACTGTGGGGGTTATGCTGGCTCAACCAGGGCAGACCTAGGATCATTGTATCATTGTGTTCAGAAACCGGGAGACCAGTAGTGATGCCACCTCCTGGTGGAGGAAACTGGCGGCTAATTTAACCCTGGTGGTGACGTGGGCGATAGGCCGGGAACCCATGGGTTGCCTGTCCAGGGTGGTGATGCGGAGAGGCCTCGGGAGCGGCTCGACTGGGATGTTCAGTTGGTCCACGATGTCTGCTCGCAGGAAGCTGCCCTCCACACTGCAATCGGTTAACACTGCAACGATAACAGACTGGCACTGGTAGGATATCACCACTGGCAACGTGATTGACCTAGAAACAAGTTCCTGGATGGGAACACTCACCACATTAGTGTAAGGACCCCCTTCCTCATGCCCACCGGTAAAATGGGGTGATGCTATGAGAAGTCGTCGTTTGCAGTCCTTACGTCCCAGCAGTATTAGCAAAGACACTCACAGCTCCTCCTGCTACGTTCCTCCAGGGCGAGACGACCGATGTCCACCTCCATGGACAGACCGGTCTGCCTATTGGGACTGGCTGCAGATCCCCCAGCCCCACGTGGTCTGGGCTTGGTAGGTGACCTAGGAGCTGATCTAGCCTGATGGCGAGTGCAATGAGTTTGTCCAACTCCAACGACTTGCACCGGCACGCCAGCTTCCGCTGCAGACGAGGGTTAAGCCCGTTGTGGAACAGAGCCGCCAAAGCCGGCTGGTTCCACCTGCTGCGCGTATTGGGCCACCGACCTGGCGCCCTGCTCCGTCCGCAGCAGGAGGTCGCCCTTGGTGAGCCCTTCTTGGGGGTGTTGGAACACTGCCTTAAAATGTTTAAGGTAGTCCGAGAAGGGCTTGTCGCTTAGCTCTTCCCAGGTGGCTGTTGCCTAACCAGAGCTTTCCCCGCGCTATGCCAACCGGATACGAACTAAGGGGCAAGGTGGCAGGACTGGGAGAACTAGTGGGCTCTAAAGAAGACTGGACAAGTTGCACCTGCACCTGGTTGGGTGACTTGTTGCTGCTGGTCAGCCTGTTGCTGTGCCAGGTGACCAAGAGTCTCGGACACAGTCTGCAGAGTGAGTTGCTGTTGCCCCAAGAATTGTCCTTGGGCACAAACAACCTGATTCAAGGCTTTCATCCCCGCTGTTGGAGGCTGTCGGCCGAGAATTCTGTCATGACTGGCTAGGTCGTGACTAGGCGGGATGAACACTTGAAGGGATGGTACGATGCAAGAGTATTTATTAAACAAAAAGGTTATAACATAAGAGAAAAGCAGCAAAGTACAGGGCCAAACGGAACAACCAAACACAAATGTGACAAATGAACTTGGGCAAAACAACAACGCACACCTGAGGCTGGTGGAACTCTTGGAGCTAGGCTATGGTGGGTGGAAACAATGAGGAGGGATAACAAATACCAACAGGCAGTGCCTAGGGGGGAATGAAAAACTACGACGGTGCTCGTCAGGCGCTAGAAAAACTAAAGGACGTAGGCTAGGGAGCTGAGAGATCAGCTGCAGAAGCAAAAGGCAAAAATACTGAACAGACCTGATACCAGCTCGCTCATGAACTTGAATACAACTGTAACCATGAAGCCCACGGGGTGCCCACGGGGTGGGCACGGGGACGCGGACCTGACAGGTACCAACAATTTTGTCTGTGTATATATATATATATACACTGCTCAAAAAAATAAAGGGAACACTTAAACAACACAATATAACTCCAAGTGAATCAAACTTTTGTGAAATCAAACTGTCCACTTAGGAAGCAACACTGATTGACAATCAATTTCACATGCTGTTCTGCAAATGGAATAGACAACAAGTGGAAATTATTGGCAATTAGCAAGACGCACTCAATAAAGGAGTGGTTCTGCAGGTACCTATGCTTTCTGGCTGTGATGTTTTTGATCACTTTTGAATGTTGGTGGTGCTTTCACACTCATGGTAGCATGAGACAGACTCTACAACCCAAGTGGCTCAGGTAGTACAGCTCATCCAGGATGGCACATCAATGCGAGCTGTGGCAAGAAGGTTTACTATGTCTGTCAGCGTAGTGTCCAGAGGCTGTAGGTGGCTACAGGCTGGCTGCAGGCCAGTACACCAGGAGATGTGGAGGAGGCCGTAGGAGGGCAACAACCCAGCAGCAGGACGCTACCAATGCCTTTGTGCAAGGAGGAACAGGAGGAGCACTTCCAGAGCCCTGCTCACAGCCCAACACCGTGCAGGATGCTTGGCATTTGCCAGAGAACAAATACAAATACATGCACTTTACTTTACTTTACTGAGCACATGTGACAGATGTGACAGAGTCTGGAGACGCCGTGGAGAGCGATCTGCTGCCTGCAACATCCTTCAGCATGACCGGTTTGGCAGTGGGTCAGTAATGGCGTGGGGTGTCATTTCTTTGGAGGGCCGCACAGCCCTCCATGTGCTCGCCAGAGGTAGCCTGACTGCCATTAGGTACGAGATGAGATCCTCAGACCCCTTGTGAGACCATATGCTGGTGCGGTTGGCCCTGGGTTCCTCCTAATGCAGGACAATGCTAGACCTCATGTGGCTGGAGTGTGTCAGCAGTTCCTGCAAGATGAAGGCATTGAAGCTATGGACTGGCTCACCCGTTCCCCAGACCTGAATCCGATTGAGCACATCTGGGACATCATGTCTCGCTCCATCCACCAACATTGCACCACAGACTGTCCAGGAGTTGGTGGATGCTGTAGTCCAGGTCTGGGAGGAGATCCTCATCAGAAGCATGCCCAGGCATTGTAGAGAGGTCATACAGATACGTGGAGGCCACGCACAATATTGAGCCTCATTTTGACTTGTTTTAAGGACATTACATTAAAGTTGGATCAGCCTGTAGTGTGTTTTTCCACTTTAATTTTGTGTAACTCCAAATCCAGGCCTCAATTGGTTAATAAATTTAATTTAATTTGATTTTGTTGTCAGCACTAGGATGTGTTATTTGAGTGTTCCCTTTATTTTTTTGAGCAGTGTATAATATATATATGAATTGTATGTTAAAGTATGTTAAGATTATAACATATATTGTAATATAAGGATGATTATATAACAATATATTATTCTATTATAGAATTTTAAATAAATATCTGGGGGTTTTCAGTTAAATATTAATGAGTATTGATTAGTGTAGCTTCAATGAATGTTACATTTGTTAAATCTTTTCAATTAACCAATAAGTCATAAAAACAAATATATTAATATTTATTATGTGGACACATATATTTTCTTTGCATAAAGATTTGAAATGCATCCATTTGTGGTCCCTGGTTGGACAGATGCCCTGTGCTGGGTGGAAGCATTTGTAAATCTCAAATATCACAGTGAAAGAAGCTTGGAAACATATGCAGTAATTCAATGAATGTTGACTTGAGACCGATAAAATCGCTCCAAATCAAATGTTTTGTAATGTGATTATTTTTTTTTAAAACATGAAGTCAGCTTAAGTTCTTTCTCATAAAACTAAAATTATCCATCCTGAGAAAAAAAAGGTTTAGAAAAGGATGCTTTTCACAATAGCATGATATCAAAGCAGTATTATCAGAAAACAGAAAAAAATGAAGTTTAATTAAAAACTTTTGAAAACTATTTTTATAGTTTCATTTTCAGTGGAACATATGAATGCTATGTTTTCACATACCTACCACTGACACTGCTCACTTAACACTGTTGCAGTTTACATTCACTCATAAGTTAGGTCAATATAAATAACCATCCAGCCTAGATCTGCCATTCAGCTGCCAAGATTGTTTGAAGTGTTGCAATACATTTTGCTGCCCATTTTGCAAGCCTGTTTGAAAAAGTAAAAAATGGAAATAAAAACCTAATCTTGATTAATTTAGCTGTTCACGCTAACATGTATTTAGACCCAAACATTTCTGGTTAGTTTTGCTTAAATTGTTTATTAAATTTTGGAATATTACTAATAATGTATGGGTAATTACGTAAGATTTAACAACATTACCTTAAACTGGTCAAATGAAGGTGTGTCAGCCCAGCGGCCGGTTCCCTGGCACTAGCGCTTGACGAGCGCGGTTTTGGGGTGAGGTTTTGTTTTGCTAGTTTCATTGGTTTCTTTGAGTTCTAGCCTTCCTCCCTCTGTTTGATTTGCCCATTCTCGCTTTGCTCCCGGGCTACATTCCAGCCTCAGGTAGTCTTCCCAGGGTAAGCCTCAATTCTGTTGTCACCTGTTTGTTTTCTGTTTCCGGTTTATTGGACTCTGTACTTTGCTGCCTTGTTTTGTTGTGTTTGTTTATTTGGTTTCATCATTAAAGACCATATTCTTGCATTGCTCTGTCCCTGCGAGTGTTCCCTTGTCTCGCCTAGCCAGCATGACAAGGTGTAGGTCAAGTCAAGTCAGATTTATTTGTATAGCTTTTTACAACTGTTGTCGTCACAAAGCAGCTTTACATATTTAGTGCTTAATAAAGAACAGAGACAGAGAAGAAAGAAGGAATAACATGAAGCGTCAAAGACCCCCGTGAGCAAGCCAACGGTGACAGTGGCAAGGAAAAACTCCCTCAGACCTGGAGGAATAAACCTTGGGAGGAACCAAGACTCACAAAGGGGACCCATCCTCCTTTGGCCAGACTATTTAAACATTAATGATAAAAATTACCAAACCAGGTACAACAGAAAGTTAATAGTGGTGATATTAATAGTGTCAGACAGGCACGAGTCCATCTAGGTTTCAACACGGCCACCAAACAGACAGCAGCGGCAGGCAGGAGAGCCGCCGGTCCGCCATGGGTGGTGGCGGGTGGTGGGGCCCCCTGGCCAGACTGGTAGGTGG
>NC_132878.1:98305157-98320157 GCF_030463535.1 Salminus brasiliensis | reverse complement strand
AAAGCCCAAAACCAGCCAAGTACCTGTTGGACTGTAATCTGTGACTGTCGAATTCTGTGACCTCAGTGGGTCGTTTCTGAGATTTCTACTTGTGTGCATGGACATATTATGCAGAATATGTGTTGTGTGCAGTCATATTCTGACAGAGAGCCATTTTCAGATTATGTGACTGCGCTGTTTCTTCTAGGAGTGTAGAGGGGCGACAAAATGTGACACCACCAGAAATACTGTAAGAAACAGTGCAATCATGTAATTTACAGTGTAAATGAAATAGATCTTGAATTTGTTCAGATGTTTAAACATGCACAAAGTAAAATTATAACTTAAAAACTTTGAAAATGACAATAAATAACATAAAATATAAATATAATATGATATATAGTACATTCATTTAAAATTGTAATTTAATGTAAAAAAGATACACGTTTGTAATGTCAGTAACACTTACACTATTGTTTTTGTTTTATTTTTACTTAAATGCTTCAGTTTTAAGTAAATAAGTAGAGCAAGCCTTTGAAAACACATTTTCAAGAATTAAAAGCATTGTGTAATTCTCGTTATCGGCAGAATCCCAGAAAACATTGCGGGATCATTTTTTTGTCAATATCACACCCCTACCCACCGCTACTATAAATTAGTAGATTAGGATTAGAGGAGATTAACCCACCACTGGTATATAATATTCCCTCATATTGTTTTCAGCTTTGAAGTGTTCTTTGTAATTTACTTTTTACATTAATGCTTCCATTGGTAATTCTAAATTAGTCATTTATAATTTTTTTTATTTTATTTATGTTTGGTACAATCAATGTGAACAAAAATAAATGCCACAGGCTGTTTAGCTCCAGTTTTGTTTCTGTTCAGTTTACACAAGTTTGACCTATTTTTGTTTTGTACATTAAAACTAATTTGAAAGACCGAAAAGACAGGAAGACTGATCCTGCTGCTATTTTGCTCTTAATTGTGTTTGTGAATATATTGCACTCAGTTATTATATCAAGAAATGGACTGTTGCTGAATCTTTTACTAATAAAACCTGTTGTCCTTATGTGTCAGTTTCAATATCAATATTAAAACTAATCAATATTAAAACCACATTCAATTTATACCCATTTGATATTCAGTTTCTCAATCATATCAGCTAATTTATTACTGAATGTATCAATGCAGTCTCTTGGTGTTCTATGTGTTGAAGCTGAAGGAGTTTTAGGAAAGGAAGTCATTACTCCACACTTTACTCTCATCATGGATCATCATGAATCAACTGTTTTCAGGGTGAAGAGAGCAGCATCTCCAGCCCCCAGCGCTGTGTCTATGAAGAGTGACCGGTCCATGGATCATCCTCTAGACTTCAGCAGTGGAGGAGGAAGCTCTGAGTCTCGGTACATCACTGCACTCAGTAAACTACTGTTCTGAGAGTGAAGCTCTTCAAATGTGTTCCTGAGCTTTCTTAAAGATGTGGTGTGTGTTGGAGTTCAGTGTGTAAATGCTGGAGTTTTCACTGTGTTTAATGTTAACAGGACTGAAACACAGAGAGCAGTTTCTCCAGAGCCCAGCTGTGTGTCTATGAAGAGTGACCGGTCCATGGATCCTCCTCTAGGCTTCAGCAGTGGAGGAGGAAGCTCTGAGTCTCGGTACATCACTGCACTCAGTAAACTACTGTTCTGAGAGTGAAGCTCTTCAAATGTGTTCCTGAGCTTTCTTAAAGATGTGGTGTGTGTTGGAGTTCAGTGTGTAAATGCTGGAGTTTTCACTGTGTTTAATGTTAACAGGACTGAAACACAGAGAGCAGTTTCTCCAGAGCCCAGCTGTGTGTCTATGAAGAGTGACCAGACCATGGGGCTTCCTCCTGCTTTCAGCAGTGAAGCTGTGACCTCTGACCCAAAGTGAGTGAAACCTCAAACCTACACACACACACACACACACACACACACACACACACACTCACACACACACACACACTCACACACACACACACTCACACACACACACACACACTCACACACACACACTGCAGGTGATCTTCATGCTGTTCCTCTGCACTGATTTCCACACAGGAGCTCAGTGTGAGGTTCTGAGTTTCTCTGTATTTAATGATCAGTGTACACAGCTGGGTGTGATGGTGAGACAGGTTCTAGATTAGACTGACTGACCTGAACAATGTTCTAGATCACTAGATCAAGCCCAACAGCGTCTCTACTTCCTCCGGAAGCTGAGAAAGGCCCGTCTCCCTCCACCCATCCTCACCCTCTTCTATAGGGGAACCATAGAGAGCATCCTAAGCAGCTGCATCACTGCCTGGTTTGGGACCTGCACAGCCTCTGACCGCAAGTCCCTCCAACGCATTGTGAGGACAGCTGAGAAGATCATCGGAGTCTCTCTCCCCTCGGTCATGGACATTTACACCACCCGCTGCATCCGCAAAGCAACCAGCATTGTGGATGACTCCACCCACCCTTCACACAGTCTGTTCTCCCTCCTGCCATCAGGAAGAAGGTACCGCAGCATCCGGTCCAACACGACCAAACTCTGCAATAGCTTCTTCCCCCAAGCCATCAGACTCCTCAACACAACTCAACTTCTGAACTGATATCTTACACTCACCCTCTCTCTCTCTTTCCAACCATTTATCCCAGATAACATGGGAAGCATTTTTTGCACAAGCATTTGCACTAATAACTTTACTACCTCACTGGACTCTATTTATCGCACATTGCACAACTTGCACACTACAGTCATTATTTATTATGACTACACCGTAAATTACAATATCAGCTATAGGGTGGACAGTTACACACATATCTATATATAGAGACAGTAGGGGGACGTGTTTGAGAGAAGAGTGGGGGTGTTTTGATGGGTACTACAGGGATGGGATGGGGTGGGAGGTGTTGGGTGATGTGAGGATGTTTAATGTTCATATAAACAGTTCAGTCGTTCTCTACAATCAGAATGAACTCTTATTCAGATTGGTGAAAATCTCTGCATGTAAACAGAGCTACTGAGAGTCAGAGCCAGTCATTAACTTAGATCATAAATGAGGCAGCTGTGCATGAAATTACACACCAGTGTTTCACATCCAAACCTTACAGTTTCTCATAGAAATAGGACAGTTAGTATAAGCAGGTGATATCAGTGATATAAGCAGGACAGTCAAAGTGGGCTTTGGGTCAATGGTATATGGGTTATAATGTAATGAACAGATGGGTGTTCAGTCAGGCTGCTGTGTGTTCAGTTAGATTTACAAATGGATGAAATTCTACAGAATTCCACTCAGATTTAGTTCTTTTCAGAGCTCTTACCAGACGAGTAATGACTCAAACAAACACATTCACAACTTTCAGACATTTTTATCCTGAATAAACCCAAGAAATGATAGATTTGCTACGTCTGAAAACTGAAGTCAGAGACAGAAAGCTCCGCTACTAAAACACACATGTATCTTTGTGAAGTCGTCTTTGTTTACATTAGTAGACGGTCGAGCTCTGTTTTCACCTTTAAGAAACATTTGGAAATGTGTGGGTTTAATTCAGCTTTTACTGAAGTTCAGTCTTTTAATTTGATCTGTTATTGTCTGTTATTCTTTATTTTATTAAAACTCTCAACTTTTATCTTCTGTCAGTATCACTTGTGTTTGATTGTTGGTTGTGAGTGCAGATGTGAGCTGCTATGTCAGCTGATTAATTCATGGAGATCACAGTGTGGGTTTTCTATTCGTCCACAGCGTCCAGAAGAAGAAGATTCACAGAGAAAAACTGGAGCATATATTCAAGGTCAGTCCTAAACCAGTCACATGATGAGGGTCTTCCTGATTTCTTTCATTTCTCAGTTTAAAGCTCCTTTAAAGTTTTGATACTTTGCTAATCATAATTCAGTCTCCTTCAGTTGCTGGTGTATTCTAACTGTAACAGTGTTCATATTAATACTTTAAGATGCTGTTCAGTAACATGATGTTTAAGTCCTTTTACACATTACAGAATCACAGCATCCAGAACTCCTCCACTCCTCAGATCAGTGTCTCTCTTCTGTTTAGCAGATTGTTCTGTGTTCAGATCATCTCTCTCTGTAATGGTGCAGCTTTAGTGATTCTCTGATGTTTGTTCTTAATCAGGAGCTGCAGCAGAAATTTATCTCTCTAGTGGAGAACGAGCTGAACACATTCAAGAAGCTCCTGAGTCCAGATTACCCAGCATGCTCTGAGAGAGAGGTGGAGGATGATGATGATCAGAGAGGGGGGAGAGAGGGGGTGCTGAAGATCACACTGCAGATCCTGAGGAACATGAAGCAGACAGACCTCGCTAACACACTAGAGAGCAGTAAGAGTTCTGGGTCATGACCATGGTTCCCAACCTGAGTGCTAATGTATTCCTCAGTGAAGTCCCGCTTTTCAAAGGGAATAAAAATCAATACTTCATTGGATTTTGTAATTATAGGATAATGTATCACAGCATCAACTGTAGTCCTTAAACCTAACACTTACTGATTTTGTAGAAACACCATTAACAGCTCTAAGAGCTCTACAGCTGCTACAGAAACAACACACTACAATCTTTATTTTTAAATGATTTATTCACTGTATCACAGAGTTGTTCTACACAGGGGTCTTTAATGCAGGATCACAGCTGATCACATGTTTCTATTGTCTTCCTCTGGTATCAGAATTGGCCCCAGCTTGTCATCGAAAGCTCAAATCCAAACTGAGGGATAAATGTCAGAGAATTAATGAAGGAATCTCAGGCCTTGGAAACTCAGCACTTCTGAATGAGATCTACACAGAGCTCTACATCACAGAGGGAGGGGGTGGAGAGGTCAATCAGGAACATGAGGTGATGCAGATTGAAGCTGCATCCAGAAAAAGGGCAGCACAGGAGACACCAATCAAATGCAGGGACATCTTTAAACCATTACCAGAACAGAACCAGCCCATCAGAACCGTACTGACTAAAGGAGTTGCTGGAATTGGAAAAACAGTCTCTGTGCAGAAGTTCATTCTGGACTGGGCTGAAGGAGAAGTAAATCAGGACGTTCTCTTCATATTTCCACTTCCTTTTAGAGAGCTGAATCTGATGAAGGAGAAGAAACGCAGTCTGGTGAATCTTCTTCAGAGCTTCTTCCCAGAAACACAAGATTTAAAACCCAGACATTATAAGAGCTACAAGATCATGTTCATCTTTGATGGTTTGGATGAGTGTCGACTGCCTCTAGATTTCCAGAACAATGAGAACTTGGTGGATATAGAAGAAAAGACCTTAGTGGATGTTCTGCTGACGAACCTCATCAAGGGGAATCTGCTTCCCTCTGCTCTCCTCTGGATCACCTCTCGACCAGCAGCGATCAGTCAGATCCCTTCTGAGTGTGTTGATCAGGTAACAGAAGTGCGGGGTTTCAGTGACCCTCAGAAACAGGAGTACTTCAGGAAGAGGATCAGTGATCAGGACCTGGCCAACAAAGTCTTCACACACATCAGGTCTTCAAGAAGCCTCTACATCATGTGCCACATACCGGTCTTCTGCTGGATTGCAGCCACTGTTCTAGAGAGAATGCTGAGTGAAGCTGAGAGTGGAGAAACCCCCAAAACCCTGACGCAGATGTTCACACACTTCCTGATCTTCCAGATCAAACACAAGAGCCAGAAGTACAGTGGAGGAAGTGACCTTGATCCTCAGCAGACTAGAGAAAGTATTCTGGCTCTGGGGAAACTGGCTTTCCAGCAGCTCGAGAAAGGAAACCTGATCTTCTATGAGGAAGACCTAAGAGAGAGTGGCATTGATATTAGAGAAGTGTCAGTGTACTCAGGAGTGTGCACCCAGATCTTCAGAGAGGAGCATGAGCTGCACCTGGGGAAGGTCTTCAGCTTTGTACATCTGAGCGTTCAGGAGTTCCTTGCTGCTTTATATGCGTTTCTCTACAGAAAGTTTCAGAATCAGCAAACCAGTATTCTCTCTAAGCTTTTCAGCAGGTCAACGATGACTGACTTCCTCAACAGTGCAGTGGACGAAGCCTTACAGAGTGAGAGTGGACACCTGGACCTGTTCCTTCGTTTCCTTCTGGTCTCTCACTGGAGTCTAATCAGACTCTTTTACGAGGCGTACTGACACCGACAGAGAGGAGCTCTCACAGCAACGAGGAAACAGTCACATACATCAAGAAGAAGATTGAGGAGAACATCTCTCCAGAGAAATCCATCAATCTGTTCCACTGTTTGAATGAACTGAATGATCACTCTCTAGTGCAGGAAGTGCAGAAATACTGAGCAGAGGTGGTGACCGTCGTCTTCATCGGGCCAGGCTCTCTCCTGCTCAGTGGTCAGCTCTGGTGTTTGTGTTGCTGAACTCAGAAGAAGAGCTGGAGGAGTTTGACCTCAGTAAATATGAGCCATCAGAGGAGTGTCTTCTGAGGCTGCTGCCAGTAGTCAAAGCATCCAGAAGAGCTGTGTGAGTATTTTCCTTCAGGTGTTTCCACAGTTTTTAATGAACTGCTGATGATTAGAACCAGTTTACAGTGAATCACATTAGTATGAATTATCCTGTGTGAGAGAGAGAGTGTGTGTCTGTGTGTGTGTCTGTGTGTGTGTGTGTGTGTGTTATTTCTGTTTCCCACTTGAAAATTAAGATTTCATAACACCACTAAAATCTGTCCCAGAGCTGTTGGTGAGCTGCAGGTCCACGTTGTTCACAGTAAAATGGGTCAGCATGTGGAACTGGAGCTTTCTGCATGTTTTCTATCTCTATATAAAGAAACTCCAGGACTTTAGACGGACGCTGTATTTCAGTTTAATTCTGTTCTCTATTCTTTATCTGTCCATTCAAATCTTCCTCTTTCAGTTTATTGTAAAATCTGTTTATTCTTCATTTTTCAGACTGGCTTCATGTAATCTTGGAGTAAAGACGTGTGAAGCTCTGGGATCAGTTTTAAAGCTGGAAAACTCCTTCCTGAAAGAGCTGGACCTCAGTAACAATGACCTGCAGGATTCAGGAGTGGAGCTGCTCTCTGCTGGACTGAAGAGTTCACACTGTAAACTGCAGATTCTCAGGTCAGTGTTTCTGTCACTTCATTCTGAAATGATAAATGTGAAGATGTGAGATTCAGAGCTTTACTAAGATGTTTTTATATCAATATACAAGATGAAGTTTCTAGTGAAGGTCAGAGTTCACTAACCGAACAAAGACCAACTCTCTAACGTCTGCAGTCGTCTTTAGATTGTCTAGAAAGATTTCTGATGAGGTCTTTCTTCCTCATAAACACATTGCAGCAGAAATGGGAGCGCTTTAACAAACCAAGAATAATTAATTAATTACTAAATGTTTGGGTCATTGATTTTATTAATTTATTACTTAATTAATTAGCTATGACCTGAATGAATGGGGCACCACCTGTAATTCTCGCCCAGGACTGTAGATTTTTGGTAACTGGTTGTTTCAGTTTAGACTCCACCATAAATAAAACTTACCTTGATTTGCAGTTCAGTTCTGAATTAAATTCAGTCTCAATTCAAGAGGCAGTTTTCTCGCTCCAGGGACTCAATCTCTTTGTATACACTCACACAAGAGCCAGTTATAATTAATAAAACATTATCATAGAAACATGTAATAATGTGAGAGATCATTTCAGGATTCGAGACAAGGCTTCGAGGTGGAAGGAACGGATCCCTGAGGAATGCTGTTGCACCTCTGATCAGACCAGTAGGGAAGCCATCCTGCGTGGTAGAGCAGCATTCACAGGCTCTGTTCAGGTGGAGCAACACGGCTGCTATGGATGCTTGAGTCTTCTTTAGGCAGGATGTGACAGTTTCATATAGTGTTTAAAGGTTTTATTGGCTGGTGTTCGTTAGAAATCTAACAAAATCTAATGTGAAAACTAAACATTAACAACTAAACAAACGTTTTTTTTTTAGCTGAGGCTTCTTCTCTTCTTCTTCTTCTGGAGCTCCGTTCTTTAAGCCAACTGGAACTTTAACTCAGGCCTTGACCTTTCTGTCTCTCTGTTCCTTTTCTTTTCCCACCGTCTGACACACAGGTTTCTACCCTCATCTCAGCATGTCTCGCTGACGTATTTACACTAGCTGAGGTTATTCTTGAGGAAATAGTGAAGCACTTTTGTAACTCGTGCTGCAGAAGAGCGTCTGCTAAATGCCTTAAATGTAAATGTAAATGTCACCACCACAAAGACTGTGACCTTCTACATGAACCAGAAACCCTGGCTGAATGCAGAGGTGCGTTCTCTACTGAAAGAAGGATGCTGCCTTCAGGTCCGGTGACACACATGAACTGAGGAGGGCTAGAGGAGAGCTGACTGCAGGTGTTAAGAGGGCCAAAGCTGCATATGCTCAGAAAATCCAGGGACATTCCTGCCCCCCTCAGGCAGGAGGCTGCAGAGCATTAGGTGTTAAATGAACAGACTGAGAAACAGCTTCATTCCAGAAGCTGTAAGACTCCTAAACTCCTCCTAGCCAAACACACTGCACTGACACTTTGAGGACACTGAGACACTTTACCCACACTAGACACTTTATTATGTTTCCACTACTTATTCATTCATGCTGCTACATTCCTTTCACAGTGTGATCAGACTGCTGCTACTTTTTCAAATGTCTTTGCTTTCTCACTTTCCTAATTATATCTACCATTCTTATATTCTAGATTTTCTTTTATTATTGTGTGTGTGTGTGTGTGAATCCTACACTGACATAAAGATTGTCACTCTTGAAAATAAGTAAAGTAAATAATCGTACTGTGAACTAATAAGATTTCATAAATAAGTAATAATACAAAACCATTAAGAGTAATAAATCATCATAAACGAATATGAGAACACATGAATAAGAGTAATACACTGATTATTCTGGTGGAACCACTAGAAAAGAACTAAGAAAAAGAATCTATGATGAGAAATAAAGCAGCTAGTTAAATAAAGAGGTTATTTTACTTCCTCTTCAGCTAGAACTGTTAAATGCTAAACTCTATTAACTCGTGGGTTTGAGGCACGAACATACATCAGTAACATGTAGAGGATACAGAGACAATCACCCACCAATTAGGGTGCTCTGGAATGGGCACTCTTCTGCCCTCCAAAGAAGGGGGTCTAAGTTAAGTTTTCCCTTTTTATGACAGTTTTATTGACGAGCTAGGATCCAGTGCCCTCTGATGGATCGGGGAGGTCGTCTAGTTTAGCGACCTGAAATGTTTGATGCGTGTGATCCAGTACTCTCCTACATTAGCTTTAGGCTAACACATTATTTACTGTTAGACACTCCTTATTTTTACTGTCAGAAATGTATCAGTTTCTCTTTAAGTGTGTTCTCAAATAAAATCTGTTCATTCTTCATTTTTCAGACTGGCTTCATGTAATCTTGGAGTAAAGACGTGTGAAGCTCTGGGATCAGTTTTAAAGCTGGAAAACTCCTCCCTGAAAGAGCTGGACCTCAGTAACAATGACCTGCAGGATTCAGGAGTGGAGCTGCTCTCTGCTGGACTGAAGAGTTCACACTGTAAACTGCAGATTCTCAGGTCAGTGTTTCTGTCAGTTCATTCTGAAATGATAAATGTGAAGATGTGAGATTCAGAGCTTTACTAAGATGTTTTTATATCAATATACAAGATGAAGTTTCTAGTGAAGGTCAGGTCATTAGTTAAAGCTAATATCCAAGTAAAAACTCAGGTTTGTAACAGCTTTGTGGGAGCTGGTGTCTACAGACCTGCTTCTGTGTCTTTTCATGCTGTAGATGATTTAGCTGAGCTTTTATTTCCATACATTGACTCAGAAATGTTGATTGTAGGTGATTTTAATCTGAACTGGTTAACTAATGCATCCGATCATCTGAGGGAAGTGTGTGGTAACCTCTCTCTTAATCAGCTGGAACCAGAACCAACAAGACCAAACTTGTGTGATCCCACCAAGTCAGCCTTAATAGATCTAATGTTATCCAACAGATCTAATTCCTTGAGATAATTCCTTGCTGCTTGTGTCTGTAGTTTGCTCAATAAGGAGTGTTTGGAGATAAGATCTGTTCTAGTGCTGTTCAGATTTGATGTTTCTGTTATAGGTGCAGTAATATGCTATAAGCCAAGTATCCAGTGAGAAGTCATGTTAGGGTTCAGGTCATTAAAATAAATATTCCACAGGTCTCCTTATGTGGTAGTGTCACAGCATCCATTTTCGTAGACACATCACCTCACCCGGGACTTGACCCCTTCTCCTCGTGTGAAAAAGCCCTGTTGCAGCCTTTCTTTGACATGTCTGTACGTGGTGGCTCTTGATGACACCAGCCTGAGTCCAAATTTGTGAATCAGCTTTTCTTCACAATCCTCTCAAGGCTGTGATCGTCCCTGTTTCTCATGCACCTTCTCCCACCTCATTTTACCTTCCAGACAACTTTCCATTAATAAGCTCTGATACAGCACTCTGAGAACAGCCAGCCTTTCAGCAGTGCTCTTCTGTGGCTTATCCTCCTTATAGAGGGTGATGATGATTGTCAGGCCAGCAGTCTTCCTCATGATTATTGTCCTGGACTAGAGTGAGAGATACTCTGTGTTTATAGTGTTTGAATAGTAATTTACTCTAAATAAAATATTCTAATAATGTGAGATACTGGAGAATTAAATTCAGTCTCAATTCAAGAGGCAGTTTTCTCGCTCCAGGGACTCAATCTCTTTGTATACACTCACACAAGAGCCAGTTATAATTAATAAAACATTATCATAGAAACATGTAATAATGAGAGAGATCATTTCAGGATCATAGTCTTGAAGGTAGGCATGAGTTTAGTGTATCAACACTCACCCCACAGGACGTTATTCCTGAGATAGTGGTTAGAATAGTAATAAGGTGAGTTGTTTGGAGAAGTGCACTGACTGTTGGATTTGATCACATGGACAGCTACTGCTATTGGCTAGAACTAGACTGGTCTGACTGATCGCTGTTAAACGAAGGTAACATGATCGGTGTGCAAGACTGAACAATCTGAATGTAACGTCCCTGCTCAAGTTCAACTCTAGTCACCAGTAGTTTGGGTCTGGAGCTTTGAAGAGAGACCCAAAGATCGGCTCTAGACAGAAGGTCCAGTCGAGACTAGGCTTTGAGGTGGAAGGAACGGATCCCTGAGGAATGCTGTTGCACCTCTGATCAGCCCAGTAGGGAAGCCATCCTGCGTGGTAGAGCAGCATTCACAGGCTCTGTTCAGGTGGAGCAACACGGCTGCTATGGATGCTTGAGTCTTCTTTAGGCAGGATGTGACAGTTTCATGTAGGCTTGTTCAAAGGTTCGATTGGCTGGTGTTCGTTAGAAATCTGACAAAATCTAACGTGAAAACTAAACAAGACGAACAGAAGAAAAACTAGACAAACTACTTATACAAAATACTTATTTCACAAGTTTGAGGCTTTAAGTTGTAAATAACCGTTTTTTTTTTTAGCTGAGGCTTCTTCTCTTCTTCTTCTTCTGGAGCTCCGTTCTTTAAGCCAACTGGAACTTTAACTCAGGCCTTGACCTTTCTGTCTCTCTGTTCCTTTTCTTTTCCCACCGTCTGACACACAGGTTTCTACCCTCATCTCAGCATGTCTCGCTGACGTATTTACACTAGCTGAGGTTATTCTTGAGGAAATAGTGAAGCTCTTTTGTAACTCGTGCTGGAGAAGAGCGTCTGCTAAATGTCTTAAATGTAAATGTAAATGTCACCACCACAAAGACTGTGACCTTCTACATGAACCAGAAACCCTGGCTGAATGCAGAGGTGCGTTCTCTACTGAAAGAAGGATGCTGCCTTCAGGTCCGGCGACACACATGAACTGAGGAGGGCTAGAGGAGAGCTGACTGCAGGTGTTAAGAGGGCCAAAGCTGCATATGCTCAGAAAATCCAGGGACATTCCTGCCCCCCTCAGGCAGGAGGCTGCAGAGCATTAGGTGTTAAATGAACAGACTGAGAAACAGCTTCATTCCAGAAGCTGTAAGACTCCTAAACTCCTCCTAGCCAAACACACTGCACTGACACTTTGAGGACACTGAGACACTTTACCCACACTAGACACTTTATTATGTTTCCACTACTTATTCATTCATGCTGCTACATTCCTTTCACAGTGTGATCAGACTGCTGCTACTTTTTCAAATGTCTTTGCTTTCTCACTTTCCTAATTATATCTACCCTTCTTATATTCTAGATTTTCTTTTATTATTGTGTGTGTGTGTGTGTGAATCCTACACTGACATAAAGATTGTTACTCTTGAAAATAAGTAAAGTAAATAATCGTACTGTGAACTAATAAGATTTCATAAACAAGTAATAATACAAAACCATTAAGAGTAATAAATCATCATAAACGAATACGAGAACACATGAATAAGAGTAATACACTGATTATTCTGGTGGAACCACTAGAAAAGGACTAAGAAAAAGAATCTATGATGAGAAATAAAGCAGCTAGTTAAATAAAGAGGTTATTTTACTTCCTCTTCAGCTAGAACTGTTAAATGTTAAACTCTATTAACTCGTGGGTTTGAGGCACGAACATACATCAGTAACATGTAGAGGATACAGAGACAATCACCCACCAATTAGGGTGCTCTGGAATGGGCACTCTTCTGCCCTCCAAAGAAGGGGGTCTAAGTTAAGTTTTCCCTTTTTATGACAGTTTTATTGACGAGCTAGGATCCAGTGCCCTCTGATGGATCGGGGAGGTCGTCTAGTTTAACGACCTGAAATGTTTGATGCATGTGATCCAGTACTCTCCTACATTAGCTTTAGACTAACACATTTTTTACTGTTAGACACTCCTTATTTTTACTGTCAGAAATGTATCACTTTCTCTTTAAGTGTATTCTCAAATAAAATCTGTTTATTCTTCATTTTTCAGACTGGCTTCATGTAATCTTGGAGTAAAGACGTGTGAAGCTCTGGGATCAGTTTTAAAGCTGGAAAACTCCTCCCTGAAAGAGCTGGACCTCAGTAACAATGACCTGCAGGATTCAGGAGTGGAGCTGCTCTCTGCTGGACTGAAGAGTTCACACTGTAAACTGCAGATTCTCAGGTCAGTGTTTCTGTCAGTTCATTCTGAAATGATAAATGTGAAGATGTGAGATTCAGAGCTTTACTAAGATGTTTTTATATTAATATACAAGATGAAGTTTCTAGTGAAGGTCAGAGTTCACTAACCGAACAAAGACAACAACTCTCTAACGTCTGCAGTCGTCTTTAGATTGTCTAGAAAGATTTCTGATCAGGTCTTTCTTCCTCATAAACACATTAATCAGAACCTTTGGACTCTACTGAACATTCAGTGTGTAGTGATATGTATGATTACTCACTCTGACCTCACAACACATTCTGAAATTAAAACTGGTTTTATAGTGTTTAATGAACCCAGTCTGACCTAACAGCTCATCTGTGATCCAATCAGAGGCTTTTTCTTAGTCTCCTTTAACTCATTATAATCTGCTCCTGTTATAAGTGCAGTAATATGCTATAAGACAAGTATCATAACAAGAAGCAGTTCTACATGCCATATGATCTGGAAACACGTCTTTATAGAGGAACATCATAATCCCTTTATAATGTTGTTATCATGGCAGTTATTGGTAATAAACTGACTGACTTTATTAAATATTAATTAAGTCAATATTTTAACATGAGAATTGGTGAAGGTTTTTATATTAAGACAACTTAATTACAGTGTGGCTAGCATACTGTACAATGTGTGTCACTGATCACAGTACACTATATGTTGAAGTAAATGCAGGCTAATGATGCATTCAGCTATTTTAAGTTGCACCCATTGCTGACACTGATGTGCAAATGCACACAGCCTGTCTAGTCCCTGTAGAGAAGTATTGCCAATAGACTCTCTGAAGCAGATCAACATAAATCTTTGGCACCATGCCTAATGCCAAGTGTCCTCTGGAATGATGGTACACCAACCAAACATTGTGGTATAATTTGGGGAGTTGAGGATGAGATGGGGTGGTGATCATACAACATGACCTCACTGAGTGCAATCAAATCCTCACAGCAATGCTCCACAATCTAGTAGAAAGCCTTCCTGTACAGTAGAGACAGTTACTCCAACAAAAGCAGGATAAACTATTTTAATACCCTTGATTTTAGAAGAGACAGTGAATGAGCAGGTGTCCCAATACTTTTGTCCATATAGTGAATGTAAAATAGCACAGGATGGTTTTCTACCAGAAGTGACGAGTCAAACAGTGATGTTTGTGTTTTAGCAACAATTTATATGAATCAGCTGCAGGAGTGTATTTCTGCATGTGCTTCTAGAGGCAAATAGACTGAAAACTGAATTTACTGTTTTTACTGCTTAATAATGTAGTAATTATCAGCCAGATAATCACCAGCAACTGTATTTAAACTGTGTAATAATAATAATAATAATAATAATAATAATGTAGTAATTATCAGCCAGATAATCACCAGCAACTGTATTTAAACTGTGTAATAATAATAATAATAATAATAATAATAATAATGTAGTAATTATCAGCCATATAATCACCAGCAACTATATTTAAACTGTGTAATAATAATAATAATAATAATAATAATAATAATGTAGTAATTATCAGCCAGATAATCACCAGCAACTGTATTTAAACTGTGTAATAATAATAATAATAATAATAATGTAGTAATTATCAGCCAGATAATCACCAGCAACTGTATTTAAACTGTGTAATAATAATAATAATAATAATAATAATGTAGTAATTATCAGCCAGATAATCACCAGCAACTGTATTTAAACTGTAATAATAATAATAATAATAATAATAATAATAATGTAGTAATTATCATCCAGATAATCACCAGCAACTGTATTTAAACTGTGTAATAATAATAATAATAATAATAATAATGTAGTAATTATCAGCCAGATAATCACCAGCAACTGTATTTAAACTGTGTAATAATAATAATAATAATCATAATAATAACAATAATAATAATAATAATAATGTAGTAATTATCAGCCAGATAATCACCAGCAACTGTATTTA
>NC_132878.1:98277657-98302657 GCF_030463535.1 Salminus brasiliensis | reverse complement strand
TCAGCCATATCTGCCATATCAACCATATTAAAACCATATCAGCATGCTTCAGCCATATCAGCCATATCAACCATATTAAAACCATATCTCATATATGCCGTATCTCAGCATATGAAAACCTCTCAGTACTATAGATAATAATACTAATAGTACTAAGAGAGAGAGAGAGAGAGAGAGAAATAAATAAACAGAGAGAGAGAGAGAGAGAGAGAGAGAGAGAGGTAAATGAACAGAGAGAGAGAGAGAGGTAAATAAACAGAGAGAGAGAGAGAGAGAGAGAGGTAAATAAACAGAGAGAGAGAGAGAGAGAGAGAGAGAGAGGTAAATAAACAGAGAGAGAGAGAGAGAGAGAGAGAGAGAGAGAGAGAGAGGTAAATAAACAGAGAGAGAGAGAGAGGTAAATGAACAGAGAGAGAGAGAGAGAGAGAGGTAAATAAACAGAGAAAGAGAGAGAGAGAGAGAGAGAGAGAGAGAGAGAGGTAAATAAACAGAGAGAGAGAGAGAGAGAGAGGTAAATAAACAGAGAGAGAGAGAGAGAGAGAGGTAAATAAACAGAGAGAGAGAGAGAGAGAGAGAGAGGTAAATAAACAGAGAGAGAGAGAGGTAAATAAACAGAGAGAGAGAGAGGTAAATGAACAGAGAGAGAGAGAGAGAGAGAGAGAGAGAGAGAGAGGTAAATGAACAGAGAGAGAGAGAGAGGTAAATAAACAGAGAGAGAGAGAGAGAGAGAGAGAGGTAAATGAACAGAGAGAGAGAGAGAGAGAGAGAGAGAGAGAGAGGTAAATGAACAGAGAGAGAGAGAGGTAAATGAACACAGAGAGAGAGAGAGAGAGAGAGAGAGAGAGAGGTAAATGAACAGAGAGAGAGAGAGAGAGGTAAATAAACAGAGAGAGAGAGAGAGAGAGAGAGAGAGAGGTAAATGAACAGATAGAGAGAGAGAGAGGTAAATGAACAGAGAGAGAGAGAGAGAGAGAGAGAGAGAGAGAGAGAGAGAGGTAAATGAACAGAGAGAGAGAGAGAGGGTGGGAGAGAGAGAGAGAGAGAGGTAAATGAAGAGAGAGAGAGAGAGAGAGAGAGAGAGGTAAATGAACAGAGAGAGAGAGAGAGAGAGAGAGAGAGAGAGAGAGAGAGGTAAATGAACAGTGAGAGAGAGAGAGAGAGAGAGATACTGTCCTGATCTGTGTGTGTGTGTGTGTGTGTGTGTGTGTGTGTGTGTGTGTGTGTGTGTGTGCGTGTGTGTGTTTAGAGTGGAACATGGAGGGAAGATCAGAATCAAACCTGGACTAAAGAAATGTAAGTTCACACACACACACACACACACACACACACACACACTCTATTAGTGCAGTGCTCCTCCTCTAATGTCTCTTCTTGTGTTCAGACGGCTGTGATCTCACACTGGACCCAAACACAGCACACACACGTCTCTCTCTGAGTGAGGGGAACAGAAAGGTGGTGTGGGGAGAGGAGCTGCAGTCGTATCCTGATCATCCAGAGAGGTTTGATGGGTGGAAGCAGGTGATGAGTAGAGAGAGTCTGACTGGACGCTGTTACTGGGAGGCTGAGTGGAGCGGAGGAGGAGGAGCTGAAGTAGCTCTGACTTATAAAACCATCAGCAGGAAAGGATGGAGATCAGACTGCAGGTTTGGAGGGAATGAAGAGTCCTGGAGTCTGATCTGCTCTGATGAAGGTTTCTCTGTTCATCACAATAATAACATAACTGCTCTCCCTCCTCCTCCCTCCAGCTGTAGGAGAGTAGGAGTGTATGTGGACTGTCCGGCCGGCACTCTGTCCTTCTACAGCGTCTCCTCTGATACACACACACTCACACACTCACACACACTCACACACTCACACACACTCACACACTTACACACACTCAACACCACATTCACTCAACCCCTCTATGCAGGGATTTGGGTTTATTATGACTCCTCAGTGAGTCTGTGTAAGATAGAATAACCCTGTGTGTTTGTGTGTGTGTGTGTGTGTGTGTGTGAGTGTGTGTGTGTGTGTGTGTGTGTGTGTGTGTGTGTGTGATTGAGCGACTGCTTCTTCCTCATTGTCTAAAGGGTTCAGTTCTCTAAAGAACAGTGAGAAATCAGTCTGACATCAACAACAAAAAGCATAATTTTATAGATCTTATCAATATTGTTTGTTTATATTAAAGAAATGTACAGTTTGATGTAGAACCTGGATCATTTATGTTAATAAATATATTAAAAATAATGAAATTATTTATTTTAGTGACTCCACTAAAATAAATAAATAAATAGTCTCCATTTTATTGGTTTTGCTGCTTCTTATTGTCTCTTTACCTTCAAATAAAACTTTGAATAATTTCTAAATATGTTTTTATTCTTAATAAACAACTAATTTTAATCAGTGTGAGCTTATTTGGAACAGGGAGGAGTTTAAAGTCTACAACATGTGCCCATTAAGCACAGCCTGACTTTCTGCTTTTAGAGATGTCATTCTTTATTTTAAAAGAGAAAATCATTATAATGAAGTGAAATATTTCTGTATGAGAGATTAATATTCCATTTTAACATCATTTCTGCTGCTGGAATCATTGTGCTGTGCTCTAAAAACGTCTCAGTGTAGATTGTGGTGAGATTAATAGATTCTCTAACCCTGCATCGACTGCAACGTACCTGGGTCAGAGCACTGCTGACCAGTCACAACGACCAGGACGACGATGAGTTTAAAAACAACAAACGGGGGAGGTTGTCCTCACCTTCACTAAGCGAGAAGCAAAACGGTACTGAAAGTCGGGTCTTCCTGTAGTTGACAGATTGAGAACTCTAATTCTATCTCTCCTCTTCCTTCTCCATCTCTCCTATTCCTTCTCCATCTCTTCTCTTTATTCTCTATCTCTCCTCTTCCTTCTCCATCTTTCCTCTTCATTCTCTATCTCTCCTCTTCCTTCTCCATCTCTCCTCTTCCTTCTCCATCTCTCCTATTCCTTCTCCATCTCTCCTCTTCCTTCTCCATCTCTCCTCTTCCTTCTCCATCTCTCCTCTTCATTCTCTATCTCTCCTCTTCATTCTCCATCTCTCCTATTCCTTCTCCATCTCTCCTCTTCCTTCTCCATCTCTTTTCTTCCTTCTCCATCTCTCCTCTTCCTTCTCCATCTCTTTTCTTCCTTCTCCATCTTTCCTCTTCATTCTCTATCTCTCCTCTTCCTTCTCCATCTCTCCTCTTCCTTCTCCATCTCCCCTCTTCCTTCTCCATCTCTCCTCTTCCTTCTCCATCTTTCCTCTTCCTTCTCCATCTCTCCTCTTCATTCTCCATCTCTCCTTTTCCTTCTCCATCTCTTTTCTTCCTTCTCCATCTCTCCTCTTCCTTCTCAATCTCTCCTCTTCATTCTCCATCTCTCCTCTTCCTTCTCCATCTCTTTTCTTCCTTCTCCATCTCTCCTCTTCCTTCTCCATTTCTCCTATTCCTTCTCCATCTCTCCTCTTCCTTCTCCATCTGTTCTCTTCCTTCTCCATCTTTCCTCTTCATTCTCTATCTCTCCTCTTCCTTCTCCATCTCTCCTCTTCATTCTCTATCTCTCCTCTTCCTTCTCCATCTCTCCTCTTCCTTCTCCATCTCTCCTATTCCTTCTCCATCTCTCCTCTTCATTCTCCATCTCTTTTCTTCCTTCTCCATCTCTCCTCTTCCTTCTCCATCTCTCCTCTTCATTCTCCATCTCTCCTCTTCATTCTCTATCTCTCCTCTTCCTTCTCCATCTCTCCTCTTCCTTCTCCATCTCTCCTATTCCTTCTCCATCTCTCCTCTTCATTCTCCATCTTTCCTCTTCCTTCTCCATCTCTCCTCTTCCTTCTCCACCTCCTGCATCTCCACCTCAAGCTTCTCTTCCTCCTCAAGATCCTCCACCTCAAGCTTCTCTTCCTCCTCAAGATCCTCCACCTCAAGATCCTCCACCTCAAGATCTTCCACCTCAAGATCCTCCACCTCAAGATCTTCCACCTCAAGATCCTCCACCTCAAGATCTTCCACCTCAAGATCCTCCACCTCAAGATCTTCCACCTCAAGATCCTCCACCTCAAGATCCTCCACCTCAAGATCTTCCACCTCAAGATCCTCCACCTCAAGCTTCTCTTCCACCTCAAGATCTTCCACCTCAAGATCCTCCACCTCAAGATAAGATAAGATAAGATAAGATAGTCCTTTATTAGTCCCGCAGTGGGGAAATTCCCAAAGATCTTCCCAAAGACCTTCCCAAAGAAATTCAAAGAAAGTAATAGTAATAATAATAATACTAATAATGATAAGAATACTACTACTACTACTACTACTACTAATAATAATAATAATAATAATAATAATAATAATGATAATAATAATAATGATAATAATAATGATAATAATACTAATACTACTAATAATAACCATGATAATAGTAGTACTGTCAGCCCTGCGGCGCCGCGCCCCCCCACCCCCAGTTCAGGTCCACAGTTGGGTTGATTTCAATGTTCTCGTACTTTCTGTTCCTCCGTGGGTTTTCTCACTAGGGACTTTTATGTAGACAGCGGTCGCAGTAAGACACCATGTTTTCTGTTTATGTCTGTATTATATTATATATATATTATATTTGTTTCACCTGAGTGCTGGGGTACAAAGGGAGCAAACGCAGATGCCTCGGGGCCGAGAATTACTCTTGTGATGCCAAGCTGTGAGGTTGTCTTCAGGTTCTGGAGACTTCTAGGGAGGTCTACGAGTTCAGTAGTTTATGCTCTATCGGAGCGGTTTCAGGTTCAGGAGGTCACTGTCCGGTTCACCGGTTGGTCGCCAGGGTGATTTGGTGTCCGGTTCCCTTGCACCCTAGTCCAGTAAGTTCATCAGCGCCTGGCGAGCGCGGTTTTGGGGTGAGGCTTTTGTTAGTTTCGTTGGTTCTGTTGTGTTCTAGCCTTCCTCCCCCCGTTTGATTTGTCCCCTCTCGCTTTGCTCCCGGACTGCTTTCCAGACTCAGGTGGTTTTCCAGGTTTCTCCCGTTTCAGTTTTCACCTGTTTGTTTTCTGTTTCTGTTTATTGGACCCTGTACTTTGCTGCCTCGTTTTGTTTGTGTTTGGTCGTTTTGGTTTGGTCATTAAAGCCTGTTTCCCTGCATTGCTCTGTCCCTGCAAGTGTTCCCTTGTCTCGCCTAGCCAGCATGACAGATAATAATAATAATAATAATAATAATAATAATGATAATGATGATAATAATAATAATGATAATACTACTACTACTACTAATACTAATAATAATAATAATAATGATAATGATAATAATACTAATACTACTACTAATAATAATGATAATAATAATGATGATGATACTACTAATAATAATAATACTACTAATAATAATAACAATAATTATAATAATGATAATAATAACGATAATAATGATAATAATAATAATAATGATAATAATGATAATAATAATAATAACGATAATAATAATAATAATAATAATAATAATAATAATAAAGGCTCTGTATCCAGTCTTGTGTTGATTAAACAGAACTGAGTTTAATTGTGTGTTTGTTACCGGATGAAGTCGTGGTCTGTTGATCTGCTCTTTAAATGTAAATTATTTTTAAATATAAAAATTAATAAAATGTGAACAGAGCAGAAGGCGGTTTATTCATCCACACACTGAGCAAACCTCATATCAGCATTTAACCAAAACGAGCCAAATCAACTACATTTACATTTAATCCATGTTTCTGATTAAAGATTCTGTTATTATTATTATTATTATTATTATTATTATTGTTTGTCATCGTTATTATTATGGGTGATTAGGATTGTTATTATGTTATTCTTGTTGTTTTGTTGTTATTATTATTATTGTTATTATAATTGATATTGTAATTGTTTTTGTTATTATGTGTAGTTATGATTGTTATTATTATTGTTGTTATTATTGTTATTGTTCTTGTTATTATGGGTGGTTATGATTGTTATTGTGATTATGGGTGGTTATGATTGTTATTGTGATTGTGGGTGGTTATGATTGTTTTTGTTATTGTTATTATGGGTGGTTATGATTGTTATTGTTATTGTTATTATGGGTGGTTATGATTGTTATTGTGATTATGGGTTGTTATGATTGTTGTTTAGATGATGGGATGTTGTTGATGTATTCCGCTGTCCTCGTGCTCGTGCTCCTGCGCGCTTTCCGCAGCTGGTCTCGAGCATCCCTGCGTTCTGGATCGGCGTTGAACTCCAGCAGCGCGCGCACCGTTCTCAGGAATTATAATTATTATATGTATATAAATAACAATGTCTTACAATCTTAAAGGTGTTTATAAAAATAAGAGATTAGTAACAGTGAAATAGAAATAAATAAGAACATCAAAGTAATAAATAAAGAAGTCAGGGGTCAGTGAGAGGGTCTGTCTGTAACTCTCTTTATCAAATATTACAATAAACCCAAACACACACACACACACACACTTACATCTTCTACAGACACACAGCTCTGTACATTTATCACATTTATCACATTTATTACATTGATCACATTTATCACATTCATCACATTGATCAGATTGTGGTGGGGATATTAAACGTGGTCTGTGTAAAAGTATTGGGACATTAAAGACACTGTGTTCAGCGCTCTTCCAGATTAGAGCGCAGTGGCTGTTTGTTCAGCAGTCTGTTCAGCTCTGGAAACAGTAGACTGTGTTTACAGTGAGCTGAACTTTCTTTACTGTACATTATTCTTATTGACTTATTTACACTCACAACATCAACACACACACACACTCCTACACACACACACACACACACTCCTACACACACACACACACTCCTACACACACACACTCCTACACACACACACACACACACACACTCCTACACACACACACACACACACACACACTCCTACACACACACTCCTACACACACACACACACGTACACACTCCTATACACACACACACACACACACTCCTACACACACAGACACACATACTCCTACACACACACACTCCTACACACACACACACACACACACTCCTACACACACACACACACACACACACACTCCTACACACACACACACACACACTCCTACACACACACTCCTACACACACACACACACACACACCTACACACACACACACACTCCTACACACACACACACACACACACTCCTACGCACACTCCTACACACACTACTACACACACTCCTACACACACACACACACACTCCTAAATACACACACACACACACACACACACACACTCCTACACACACACACACACTCCTACAGGCACGCACACACACACACTCACTCCTACACACACGTACACACTCCTATACACACACACACACACTCCTACACACACAGACACACATACTCCTACACACACACACACACACTCCTACACACACACACACTCCTACACACACACTCCTACACACACACACACGTACACACTCCTACACACCCCTGTATGGACTCCTACACACACACATACTCGTACACACTCCTACACACACACATGTACACACTCCTACACACACACATGTACACACTCCTACACACACACACACACTCCTACAGGCACGCACACACACACACTCACTCCTACACACGTACACACTCCTATACACACACAGACACACATACTCCTACACACACACACACACACACACTCCTACACACACACACACTCCTACACACACGTACACACTCCTATACACACACACACACACACACTCCTACACACAGAGACACACATACTCCTACACACACACACACACACACACTCCTACACACACACACACTCCTACACACACGTACACACTCCTACACACACACTCCTACACACACACACACGTACACTCCTACACACCCCTGTACGGACTCCTACACACACACATACTCTTACACACACACACACACACACTCCTATACACACACACACTCCTACACACACGTACACACTCCTATACACACACACACACACACACACACACTCCTACACACACAGACACACATACTCCTACACACACACACACACACACACTCCTACACACACACACACTCCTACACACACGTACACACTCCTACACACACACTCCTACACACACACACACGTACACACTCCTACACACCCCTGTACGGACTCCTACACACACACATACTCCTACACACACATGTACACACTCCTACACACACACACATACACGTACACACTCCTACACACACCTGTACGGACTCCTACATGTGCAGACGCAGACCTCTACTCCTCAGCGGAGTCTGATCAAAGATTGATCTTCATATAGATTCTCTAAGGTGATTCTGTGCTCCTGCTGACTGTCTTTACTGCTCTGATTAATAAATGCTTTTCTGTTTGAACCCAGTTGTTTTGTCTTGTTTTCACTCAGATGAAATTGAGGCCAACAGACTGTTCCTGAACTCCTGACCTTCAGAGTCTAACTGAGTCCCCATCGTCAGAATTCTAATCAATGATTAGAGCCCTGATACAGTGACCTGCTTATCAATACATTTATACTATAAACTGTCATTTTAGTCTTCATTAAAATCACAGTATTTATAAGGTGTCAGTAATTTAATGAGACTGATTACTTAATGAGCTTCATGCTGCCGCACCTACAGGGCCCTATTTATTTTATTGAGGTTAAGCCAATACAATATAACCACTTAACCTGAGTCACAGCTTTAGTAGTATTTTTATTTCTGCTGTTTAGAGGTGAATTTAGTGTCTAATTTGTGGTCTAGGTTGGTTTAGTTGCATATTATCAGAATACACCACCTATACCTAACCATATAAAATAGAAGACCCAGGTAATATTTAATTATTTCCTAAAACTTCATCTGGTATCTGGCTGGGGTGCTCCATGTGGATTGTGTATTATTAAAAAAGGAGAATGAATCAAATTATTCTCTATGTAAGCTTAGATGAAGTTCACTAGCACCATCAATGATGTTAATAAAGGATTGGAACACAGTCGGGGCATTAGACACCCTGAGTGGCATAACCAAATACTCAAAGAGCCCCATAGTGGAGACAGAAGCAGTTTTCCATTCACGCCCCACACAGATGCAGATCAGCTTGTAGGTCAGGCTTGATATACAGTAAGCAGATATGCCCTAGAGCTGTAATGCTACAGACACTAAAGGCAATGGGTATGGGAATGTTTTAATGATGTGATTTAATCCTGTATAATCTATACATAGTCTCAAACCCCATCCTTGGCTCAGAGAATAGAAACCTCTGGCTAGAAGTGAAGTTTAAGTGTGTATAAAACCCTGTTCTAGCACTTCCTGGATGTGTTGCTCCATGACACTCTCATAAGCTTGTGTTAAAAGGTAACAGGTAACAGGTGAAAGGTTAGTTAGTACTCCACATACTCTTAAATCTGTTGCACAATTATAGGGATGAGAAGGGGGGTAGTTTTGGGGTTTAGTCTTCCTGATCATTTCAATAAGCAGAGTATTGTAAATAGTCATTGTGACAAAACAGGGATCAAGCTAACAGTGCACAACTAGATCAGGATATGTTGGAGTTTTTTCTGTAACCAAGGCAAACCTAAAATAACAGCATACTCAGAAAACATCCTCAAAATGGAGAGCACTGCTGGGACATTTAAAAAACTAGAGATCTTAGAAACAACTCCTTCACTAACAGAATCCCCATTCAGACAGTGAGACTGATAACCCCTCTAAGTTCAGGACTTCATCCTTACATGCAGTTTCAGAGTGAAGTATGATGTTGAATGCCACGAATAGTGCTGGCTCATTCCAGTCACTACAAGCAGCTAAGGTACAGAATTCCATATTCTTGACGTAAAGACATAATTCCTTGAGAGCAACCCTTGTGAGGGTGATGAAAAGCAGATTTTAATTGTTTGATGTTTTCCAACAAACACGACTAAGCGTGTGACAAAAGTACCCTAGCCCTGTCTTTATCCATGAAGAAAGAAATGGAGGATAAAATACAAGCCTGCAAACGACTTATAGCCTAATTATGTGAAAATCAAATGCCAGGTTTCAAACACAAGACAAACCTTGTGTAGATTATTCTTCAGGGAACCTTTGAAGAGGTGGTTCTGTATCACTCCAAAAAGGGTTCCACTTTTGTCAAAGAACTGATGGCTTGTCTACATATTTACTGCATTTTACTGTTAGTATAGTAACTTAGTCTGGACCTTAATCACCCAGCCTTAATGCACACATGTGAACATGTACATGCACATATTTGTATATTTAGTATTTCCTGTATTTGTGTTTGTACTTACAGTGGCATAAAAATGATGTAATGTAAGCTTAGATGAAGAGCCCTAGCGTTTCCCTCAGAACCTTATTAATAATGGATTAGAATACATCCAGGGTATTAGCAAACCCAAAGGGCATAACCAAATAATCTAAGTGCCCCATAGTGGTGACAAAGTGTGCAATAGTGCGCACTAGATTATACACACTTTACAGGTCAAGCTCGGTGAAAACAGATGTGCCCCAGAGCGGTTCTAATGCTACAGAAACTAAAGGCAAGGGGTGTGTAAACATTTTACTGATGTGGTTCAATTCTCTGTCATCTATACACAATCTCAAACCAAAAGAATTGGAGGCAAAGTTGAAGTGCAGCTTTCCTTACATGTGATTTCAGAATTGTTAGAGTACGGTGTGTAATGCCACTAATAGTGCTGCTCATTCCAGCCAATCTGAGGGACTAGGGTACAGAGGTCCAGTGCATCCTCCACAACAGAGCTCTCCTTGACAAAGTTTCCTACAAACCAGACTGAGTGTGTGACAAAAGTTTCACACTCCATCTTTTAGTTTTTTGCTTTACCAATGAGGCAAGAAATAAAATACAAGCCTGACAATACCTACAATTCAGGCTAATATCATACGTTTAAATATATTTTACAAATTATATGTATTTTAAAGGGTGTCATGATTTTTAAACACATGCTTTAATGGTTTCTTCAAACAGTAGAAAACTCTTGTGTAGATCATTCTTTATGGAATCTTTGAAGAAGTGGTTCTGTATCACCCCAAAAAGAAACCACTTTTACCAAAGAACCGATTTACAGAGAATGTAGTCATGTACAAAGAATTGTGCACCCCTGTTCTAATACCACATTAGATGATTTTCTGATTGAAAATAAAAGTACAAATCTGTAGGAAACCTAAATACGATGTTTTTATTAATAAATACAAATAAACATAGTGTGTGTACATTATAATAATCTTCTATACTTTTTGAAAATTCAATAGAATGTAAGCTAAAACATTACATATTTAATGTGCAAGTACTTTTGCACAAATCCCATTTAACATTTAAGATCCACAGTTTTTAGTGTGTTTCTAATCTATAAGAAAAACAATACATTTTCATAATCAATCTAAGAGGTGTTACAAAACTGTACAAAGTGTAAAAAGTGGTCAGCACACACAGACAGGTTGCAGCAGCTCTAGGATCTTATGATTTCTGACCTGTGCAGTCCTGGGCTGGTAAGTTCTCCATATATACAAATGTCTAAGCACCAGCTCTAAAGAGGTGAATTTCATATATATCCCCTTTAATAATGAACTGAGACAGTGGCATTTAGTAAAGCTTAATGCTGTTTAAGGTCTGATAATCAATGAATTCCTGTTGTAAAGTGTTGATGAAATGACCTTACTTTTATTTTCTTCTTCTCAGTACTTCCTCTTTAGGTTCAGTATCTGAACTGGGTTCTCTTGCAGTTTTACAGCTCTATTAATGTTGATGCTTTATGTGGAGCCACAGATGTTCTCCATTATCTATCCATGATTCAGACACAACAGCTGTTCTTGTCAGTAAACTCCATGTTTCACATCTGCTCCATCTTCTCTGACTGAAGTGTTCTCTGATTGAACCCTGACTTTCAGACTTTGGGCACTGCCTACAGTAGCAGTGTGTACAGACTGTGGTGTGTGGAGGTCTCTCCACTAGAGGGCGCTGTAGGCTGGGTGCTGGATCAGCTCAGGTGACTGAAGTTAAAGTGAAAGTGAAAGAGAGAGGAGGGAAAAGTACAGCGCAGCTGCTTTGTGTTGGATTTCATGTAAAGAAGGTTTTATTCTTCATCTTTATCAAGTCAGAAGAACAAGGTTGTGGAGCTGAGAACTTCTACAAGCTCCTGACAAGTAGCCGGACTCGGTACCCGGTCCCGTCCACATTCCCAGCCGGGGAATAGATCCAGCCCAGATAGCGGTCTGAACTACCGGGAGCGGTCAGATCTCCTCTGGCAGCATTGGACGCCCCCCATGCTGAGGTGAAGTCGGACGGCTCTCACTGAGGGAGTCGAGGGTCTTCCTGCGTTCAGCGCACGAAGCGGACAGGTAGTTTGAGACCACCCTGAACACAAGCAGCGGTTCGGGCCCGCAACGCAAGTACAGAGACCAACAGAACAAAAGGAGCCACCCCATAATATTAGTGTTTCTACCAGTGGAGCTCAGCTCCAGAGTCGTGCTGGTGGGACAGAGCTGTCTGTGGGCCACAACAGTGCTGTAAATGTGCTTCACTGCTTCACATGAACTGCTTCTTAAATAGATCAGCTAATAGAACTTCCAGTCCTGTTCTTCTAGTTCCTCCAGTTCTGATTAGCTCTGTGTTCACACTATTGAGGGGGTTCTTGTACAGGAATAGAGGACTGGATCTGTGAGGGGCTTCATAGCAGAGTTTTAATTCCCAAGTTAGAGTTAATCATTTCAGTACAGTGTTCTTTACTTAAAGGTGTAAACCGCCACCTTACTAACACTCTAATCAATATTAGAATTAGTGATCAGTACAAAGTGGGCGTGTGTGAAAACTCCAGTTTCCAGCTGTTCTTACAGTGAATCTGTTGTAAATGATCTGTTCTCAGAGAGCAGCATCTCCAGTGTCCAGCAGTGTGTGTTAGAAGAGGAACAGCTCCATGATGGAGCCTCTTACCTCCAGCAGTGGAGGAAGTGCCCCAGAGTGAGTATCCTCATATCAGCACTTCATCTGAAGAACCAGGAGAAGGAGAGAGTGTTTATGTCCCTCATGTTGAAGCTGAAGGAGTTTTAGTAAAGGAAGTCATTACTCCACACTTTACTCTCATCATGGATCATCATGAATCAACTGTTTTCAGGGTGAAGAGAGCAGCATCTCCAGCCCCCAGCGCTGTGTCTATGAAGAGTGACCAGTCCATGAATCATCCTCTAGTCTTCATCAGTGGAGGAGGAAGCTCTGAGTCTCGGTACATCACTGCACTCAGTAAACTACTGTTCTGAGAGTGAAGCTCTTCAAATGTGTTCCTGAGCTTTCTTAAAGATGTGGTGTGTGTTGGAGTTCAGTGTGTAAATGCTGGAGTTTTCACTGTGTTTAATGTTAACAGGACTGAAACACAGAGAGCAGTTTCTCCAGAGCCCAGCTGTGTGTCTATGAAGAGTGACCGGTCCATGAGTCAACCTCCTGATTTCAGCAGTGAAGCTGTGACCTCTGACCCAAAGTGAGTGAAACCTCAAACCTACACACACACACACACACACACACACACACACACACTCACTGCAGGTGATCTTCATGCTGTTCCTCTGCACTGATTTCCACACAGGAGCTCAGTGTGAGGTTCTGAGTTTCTCTGTATTTAATGATCAGTGTACACAGCTGGGTGTGATGGTGAGACAGGTTCTAGATTAGACTGACTGACCTGAACAATGTTCTAGATCACTAAACGAGCTCACAGAGAGTCGGTTCTACTCCCTAAATTACAATATCAGCTATAGGGTGGACAGTTACACACATATCTATATATAGAGACAGTAGGGGACGTGTTTGAGAGAAGAGTGGGGGTGTTTTGATGGGTACTACAGGGATGGGGTGGGGTGGGAGGTGTTGGGTGATGTGAGGATGTTTAATGTTCATATAAACAGTTCAGTCGTTCTCTACAATCAGAATGAACTCTTATTCAGATTGGTGAAAATCTCTGCATGTAAACAGAGCTACTGAGAGTCAGAGCCAGTCATTAACTTAGATCATAAATGAGGCAGCTGTGCATGAAATTACACACCAGTGTTTCACATCCAAACCTTACAGTTTCTCATAGAAATAGGACAGTTAGTATAAGCAGGTGATATCAGTGATATAAGCAGGACAGTCAAAGTGGGCTTTGGGTCAATGGTATATGGGTTATAATGTAATGAACAGATGGGTGTTCAGTCAGGCTGCTGTGTGTTCAGTTACATTTACAAATGGATGAAATTCTACAGAATTCCACTCAGATTTAGTTCTTTTCAGAGCTCTTACCAGACGAGTAATGACTCAAACAAACACATTCACAACTTTCAGACATTTTTATCCTGAATAAACCCAAGAAATGATAGATTTTCTACGTCTGAAAACTGAAGTCAGAGACAGAAAGCTCTGCTACCAAAACACAAATGTATCGTTGTGAAGTCGTCTTTGTTTACATTAGTAGACGGTCGAGCTCTGTTTTCACCTTTAAGAAACATTCGGAAATGTGTGGGTTTAATTCAGCTTTTACTGAAGTTCAGTCTTTTAATTTGATCTGTTATTGTCTGTTATTCTTTATTTTATTAAAACTCTCAACTTTTATCTTCTGTCAGTATCACTTGTGTTTGATTGTTGGTGGTGAGTGCAGATGTGAGCTGCTATATCAGCTGATTAATTCATGGAGATCACAGTGTGGGTTTTCTATTCGTCCACAGCGTCCAGAAGAAGAAAATTCACAGAGAAAAACTGGAGCATATATTCAAGGTCAGTCCTAAACCAGTCACATGATGAGGATCTCCCTGATTTCTTTCATTTCTCAGTTTAAAGCTGCTTTAAAGTTTTGATACTTTGCTAATCATAATTCAGTCTCCTTCAGTTGCTGGTGTATTCTAACTGTAACAGTGTTCATATTAATACTTTAAGATGCTGTTCAGTAACATGATGTTTAAGTCCTTTTACACATTACAGAATCACAGCATCCAGAACTCCTCCACTCCTCAGATCAGTGTCTCTCTTCTGTTTAGCAGATTGTTCTGTGTTCAGATCATCTCTCTCTGTAATGGTGCAGCTTTAGTGATTCTCTGATGTTTGTTCTTAATCAGGAGCTGCAGCAGAAATTTATCTCTCTAGTGGAGAACGAGCTGAACACATTCAAGAAGCTCCTGAGTCCAGCATGCTCTGAGAGAGAGGTGGAGGATGAGGATGATCAGAGAGGGGAGAGAGAGGGGGTGCTGAAGATTACACTGCAGATCCTGAGGAACATGAAGCAGACAGACCTCGCTAACACACTAGAGAGCAGTAAGAGTTCTGGGTCATGACCATGGTTCCCAACCTGAGTGCTAATGTATTCCTCAGTGAAGTCCCGCTTTTCAAAGGGAATAAAAATAAATACTTCATTGGATTTTGTAATTATAGGATAATGTATCACAGCATCAACTGTAGTCCTTAAACCTAACACTTACTGATTTTGTAGAAACACCATTAACAGCTCTAAGAGCTCTACAGCTGCTACAGAAACAACACACTACAATCTTTATTTTTAAATGATTTATTCACTGTATCACAGAGTTGTTCTACACAGGGGTCTTTAATGCAGGATCACAGCTGATCACATGTCTCTATTGTCTTCCTCTGGTATCAGAATTGGCCCCAGCTTGTCATCGAAAGCTCAAATCCAAACTGAGGGATAAATGTCAGAGAATTAATGAAGGAATCTCAGGCCTTGGAAACTCAGCACTTCTGAATGAGATCTACACAGAGCTCTACATCACAGAGGGAGGGGGTGGAGAGGTCAATCAGGAACATGAGGTGAAGCAGATTGAAGCTGCATCCAGGAAAAGGGCAGCACAGGAGACACCAATCAAATGCAGCAACATCTTTAAACCATTACCAGAACAGAACCAGCCCATCAGAACCGTACTGACTAAAGGAGTTGCTGGAATTGGAAAAACAGTCTCTGTGCAGAAGTTCATTCTGGACTGGGCTGAAGGAGAAGTAAATCAGGACGTTCTCTTCATATTTCCACTTCCTTTTAGAGAGCTGAATCTGATGAAGGAGAAGAAACGCAGTCTGGTGAATCTTCTTCAGAGCTTCTTCCCAGAAACACAAGATTTAAAACCCAGACATTATAAGAGCTACAAGATCATGTTCATCTTTGATGGTCTGGATGAGTGTCGACTGCCTCTAGATTTCCAGAACAATGAGAACTTGGTGGATATAGAAAAAAAGACCTCAGTGGATGTTCTGCTGACAAACCTCATCAAGGGGAATCTGCTTCCCTCTGCTCTCCTCTGGATCACCTCTCGACCAGCAGCGGTCAGTCAGATCCCTCCTGAGTGTGTTGACCAGGTAACAGAAGTGCGGGGTTTCAGTGACCCTCAGAAACAGGAGTACTTCAGGAAGAGGATCAGTGATCAGGACCTGGCCAACAAAGTCTTCACACACATCAGGTCTTCAAGAAGCCTCGACATCATGTGCCACATACCGGTCTTCTGCTGGATTGCAGCCACTGTTCTAGAGAGAATGCTGAGTGAAGCTGAGAGTGGAGAAACCCCCAAAACCCTGACGCAGATGTTCACACACTTCCTGATCTTCCAGATCAAACACAAGAGCCAGAAGTACAGTGGAGGAAGTGACCTTGATCCTCAGCAGACTAGAGGAAGTATTCTGGCTCTGGGGAAACTGGCTTTCCAGCAGCTCGAGAAAGGAAACCTGATCTTCTATGAGGAAGACCTAAGAGAGAGTGGCATTGATATTAGGGAAGTGTCAGTGTACTCAGGAGTGTGCACCCAGATCTTCAGAGAGGAGCATGAGCTGCACCTGGGGAAGGTCTTCAGCTTTGTACATCTGAGCGTTCAGGAGTTCCTTGCTGCTTTATATGCGTTTCTCTACAGAAAGGTTCAGAATCAGCAAATCACTGAACAGCAAACCAGTAAACTCTCTAAGCTTTTCAGCAGATCAACGATGACTGGCTTCCTCAACAGTGCAGTGGACGAAGCCTTACAGAGTGAGAGTGGACACCTGGACCTGTTCCTTCGTTTCCTTCTGGGTCTCTCACTGGAGTCTAATCAGACTCTCTTACGAGGCGTACTGACACCGACAGAGAGGAGCTCTCACAGCAACGAGGAAACAGTCACATACATCAAGGAGAAGATTGAGGAGAACATCTCTCCAGAGAAATCCATCAATCTGTTCCACTGTTTGAATGAACTGAATGATCACTCTCTAGTGCAGGAAGTGCAGAAATACCTGAACAGAGGTGGTGACCGTCGTCTTCATCAGGCCTGGCTCTCTCCTGCTCAGTGGTCAGCTCTAGTGTTTGTGTTGCTGAACTCCGAAGAAGAGCTGGAGGAGTTTGACCTCAGTAAATATGAGCCATCAGAGGAGTGTCTTCTGAGGCTGCTGCCAGTAGTCAAAGCATCCAGAAGAGCTGTGTGAGTATTTTCCTTCAGGCGTTTCCACAGTTTTTAATGAACTGCTGATGATTAGAACCAGTTTACAGTGAATCACATTAGTATGAATTATCCTGTGTGAGAGAGAGTGTGTGTGTGTGTGAGAGAGAGTGTGTGTGAGAGAGAGAGTGTGTGTGTGTGTGTGAGAGAGAGAGTGTGTGTGTGTGTGTGTGTGTGTTATTTCTGTTACCCAGTTGAAAATTAAGATTCAGCCTAATGGGCTGATATATATAAGAAGATATACCAATTAACTTTGTTCAGATCAGATTCGGTTACTGTCTCTTTAAGAGAGAAATGAATTTATGGTGATAATAAGTGAACAGAGGAGATTGGAAGTAGTGCTGCTGTTCTAGTCGTTCATTGGGTGTCTAGTTAAGTAGAGCCAATAATATGAATAATATTCAGGCATTTCATAACACCACTAAAATCTGTCCCAGAGCTGTTGGTGAGCTGCAGGTCCACGTTGTTCACAGTAAAATGGGTCAGCATGTGGAACTGGAGCTTTCTGCATGTTTTCTATCTCTATATAAAGAAACTCCAGGACTTTAGACGGACGCTGTATTTCAGTTTAATTCTGTTCTCTATTCTTTATCTGTCCATTCAAATCTTCCCCTTTCAGTTTATTGTAAAATCTGTTTATTCTTCATTTTTCAGACTGGCTTCATGTAATCTTGGAGTAAAGACGTGTGAAGCTCTGGGATCAGTTTTAAAGCTGGAATACTCCTCCCTGAAAGAGCTGGACCTCAGTAACAATGACCTGCAGGATTCAGGAGTGGAGCTGCTCTCTGCTGGACTGAAGAGTTCACACTGTAAACTGCAGATTCTCAGGTCAGTGTTTCTGTCAGTTCATTCTGAAATGATAAATGTGAAGATGTGAGATGTGAATTAATTAGCTATGACCTGAATGAATGGGGCACCACCTGTAATTCTCGCCCAGGACTGTAGATTTTTGGTAACTGGTTGTTTCAGTTTAGACTCCACCATAAATAAAACTTACCTTGATTTGCAGTTCAGTTCTGAATTAAATTCAGTCTCAATTCAAGAGGCAGTTTTCTCGCTCCAGGGACTCAATCTCTTTGTATACACTCACACAAGAGCCAGTTATAATTAATAAAACATTATCATAGAAACATGTAATAATGAAGAGATCATTTCAGTATCACAGCCTTGAAGGTAGGCATGAGTTTAGTGTATCAACACTCACCCCACAGGACGTTATTCCTGAGATAGTGGTTAGAATAGTAATAAGGTGAGTTGTTTGGAGAAGTGCACTGACTGTTGGATTTGATCACATGGACAGCTACTGCTATTGGCTAGAACTAGACTGGTCTGACTGATCGCTGTTAAACGAAGGTAACATGATCAGTGTGCAAGACTGAACAATCTGAATGTAACGTCCCTGCTCAAGTTCAACTCTAGGCACCAGTAGTTTGGGTCTGGAGCTTTGAAGAGAGACCCAAAGGTCGGCTCTAGACAGAAGGTCCAGTCGAGACTAGGCTTTGAGGTGGAAGGAACGGATCCCTGAGGAATGCTGTTGCACCTCTGATCAGCCCAGTAGGGAAGCCATCCTGCGTGGTAGAGCAGCATTCACAGGCTCTGTTCAGGTGGAGCAACACGGCTGCTATGGATGCTTGAGTCTTCTTTAGGCAGGATGTGACAGTTTCATGTAGACTTGTTCAAAGGTTCGATTGGCTGGTGTTCGTTAGAAATCTAACGTGAAAACTAAACAAGAGAAACAGAAGAAAAACTAGACAAACTACTTATACAAAATACTTATTTCACAAGTTTTGGAGGCTTTAAGTTGTAAATAACCGTTTTTTTTTAGCTGAGGCTTCTTCTCTTCTTCTTCTTCTGGAGCTCCGTTCTTTAAGCCAACTGGAACTTTAACTCAGGCCTTGACCTTTCTGTCTCTCTGTTCCTTTTCTTTTCCCACCGTCTGACACACAGGTTTCTACCCTCATCTCAGCATGTCTCGCTGACGTATTTACACTAGCTGAGGTTATTCTTGAGGAAATAGTGAAGCACTTTTGTAACTCGTGCTGGAGAAGAGCGTCTGCTAAATGCCTTAAATGTAAATGTAAATGTCACCACCACAAAGACTGTGACCTTCTACATGAACCAGAAACCCTGGCTGAATGCAGAGGTGCGTTCTCTACTGAAAGAAGGATGCTGCCTTCAGGTCCGGCGACACACATGAACTGAGGAGGGCTAGAGGAGAGCTGACTGCAGGTGTTAAGAGGGCCAAAGCTGCATATGCTCAGAAAATCCAGGGACATTCCTGCCCCCCTCAGGCAGGAGGCTGCAGAGCATTAGGTGTTAAATGAACAGACTGAGAAACAGCTTCATTCCAGAAGCTGTAAGACTCCTAAACTCCTCCTAGCCAAACACACTGCACTGACACTTTGAGGACACTGAGACACTTTACCCACACTAGACACTTTATTATGTTTCCACTACTTATTCATTTATGCTGCTACATTCCTTTCACAGTGTGATCAGACTGCTGCTACTTTTTCAAATGTCTTTGCTTTCTCACTTTCCTAATTATATCTACCATTCTTATATTCTAGATTTTCTTTTATTATTGTGTGTGTGTGTGTGTGAATCCTACACTGACATAAAGATTGTTACTCTTGAAAATAAGTAAAGTAAATAATCGTACTGTGAACTAATAAGATTTCATAAACAAGTAATAATACAAAACCATTAAGAGTAATAAATCATCATAAACGAATACGAGAACACATGAATAAGAGTAATACACTGATTATTCTGGTGGAACCACTAGAAAAGAACTAAGAAAAAGAATCTATGATGAGAAATAAAGCAGCTAGTTAAATAAAGAGGTTATTTTACTTCCTCTTCAGCTAGAACTGTTAAATGCTAAACTCTATTAACTCGTGGGTTTGAGGCACGAACATACATCAGTAACATGTAGAGGATACAAAGACAATCACCCACCAATTAGGGTGCTCTGGAATGGGCACTCTTCTGCCCTCCAAAGAAGGGGGTCTAAGTTAAGTTTTCCCTTTTTATGACAGTTTTATTGACGAGCTAGGATCCAGTGCCCTCTGATGGATCGGGGAGGTCGTCTAGTTTAACGACCTGAAATGTTTGATGCATGTGATCTAGTACTCTCCTACATTAGCTTTAGGCTAACACATTATTTACTGTTAGACACTCCTTATTTTTACTGTCAGAAATGTATCAGTTTCTGTTTAAGTGTATTCTCAAATAAAATCTGTTCATTCTTCATTTTTCAGACTGGCTTTATGTAATCTTGGAGTAAAGATGTGTGAAGCTCTGGGATCAGTTTTAAAGCTGGAAAAACTCCTCCCTGAAAGAGCTGGACCTCAGTAACAATGACCTGCAGGATTCAGGAGTGGAGCTGCTCTCTGCTGGACTGAAGAGTTCACACTGTAAACTGCAGATTCTCAGGTCAGTGTTTCTGTCAGTTCATTCTGAAATGATAAATGTGAAGATGTGAGATTCAGAGCTTTACTAAGATGTTTTTATATCAATATACAAGATGAAGTTTCTAGTGAAGGTCAGAGTTCACTAACCGAACAAAGACCAACTCTCTAACGTCTGCAGTCGTCTTTAGATTGTCTAGAAAGATTTCTGATGAGGTCTTTCTTCCTCATAACACATTAATCAGAGGCTTTGACTCTACTGAACATTCAGTGTGTAGTGATATGTATGATTACTCACTCTGACCTTACAACACATTCTGAAATGAAAACTGGTTTTATAGCGTTTAATGAACCCAGTCTGACCTAACAGCTCATCTGTGATCCAATCAGAGGCTTTTTCTTAGTCTCCTTTAACTCATTATAATCTGCTCCTGTTATAAGTGCAGTAATATGCTATAAGACAAGTATCATAACAAGAAGCAGTTCTACATGCCATATGATCTGGAAACACGTCTTTATAGAGGAACATCATAATCCCTTTATAATGTTGTTATCATGCAGTTATTGGTAATAAACTGACTGACTTTATTAAATATTAATTAAGTCAATATTTTATCATAAGAATTGGTGAAGGTTTTTATATTAAGACAACTTAATTACATTGTGGCTAGCATACTGTACAATGTGTGTCACTGATCACAGTACACTATATGCTGAAGTAAATGCAGGCTAATGATGCATTCAGCTTTTTAAGTTGCAGCATTGCTGACACTGATGTGCAAATGCACACAGCCTGTCTAGTCCCTGTAGAGAAGTATTTCCAATAGACTCTCTGAAGCAGTCAACATAAATCTTTGGCACCATGCCTAATGCCAAGTGTCCTCTGGAATGATGGTACACCAACCAGAAATTGAGGTATAAGTTGGAGAGCTGGGGAGGAGGTGGGTTGGTGATCATCCAACATCTTAACCTCACTGACACTTAGCACTGAGTGCAATCAATCCTCACAGCAATGCTCCACAATCTAGTAGAAAGCCTTCCTGTACAGTAGAGACAGTTACTCCAACAAAGCAGGATAAACTATTTTAATAACCTTGATTTCAGAAGAGACAATGAATGAGCCGGTGTCCCAATACTTTTGTCCATATAGTGAATGTAAAATAGCACAGGATGGTTTTCTACCAGAAGTGACGAGTCAAACAGTGATGTTTGTGTTTTAGCAACAATTTTTATGAATCAGCTGCAGGAGTGTATTTCTGCATGTGCTTCTAGAGGCAAATAGACTGAAAACTGAATTTACTGTTTTACTGCTTAATAATGTAGTAATTATCAGCCAGATAATCACCAGCAACTGTATTTAAACTGATTATTAATAATAATAATAATAATAATAATGTAGTAATTATCAGCCAGATAATCAACAGCAACTGTATTTAAACTGTGTAATAATAATAATAATAATAATAATGTAGTAATTATCAGCCAGATAATCACCAGCAACTGTACTTAAACTGTGTCATAATAATAATAATAATAATAATAATAATATAATAAAATAATAATAATAATAATAATAATGTAGTAATTACCAGCCAGATAATCACCAGCAACTGTATTTAAACTGTGTAATAATAATAATAATAATAATAATGTAGTAATTATCAGCCAGATAATCACCAGCAACTGCATTTAAACTGTGTAATAATAATAATAATAATAATAATAATGTAGTAATTATCAGCCAGATAATCACCAGCAACTGTATTTAAACTGTGTCATAATAATAATAATAATAATAATAATAATAATAATGTAGTAATTACCAGCCAGATAATCACCAGCAACTGTATTTAAACTGTGTAATAATAATAATAATAATAATAATAATGTAGTAATTACCAGCCAGATAATCACCAGCAACTGTATTTAAACTGTGTAATAATAATAATAATAATAATAATAATAATGTAGTAATTATCAGCCAGATAATCACCAGCAAGTGTATTTAAACTGTGTCATAATAATAATAATAATAATAATATAATAATGTAGTAATTATCAGCCAGATAGTCACCAGCAACTGTATTTAAACTGTGTCATAATAATAATAATAATAATAATAATAATAATGTGTTTTCAGTGTCATTATAATTAGTCTTTATACTGAAGAGTTGTCTGTCTCTCTCTCTGTCTCTCTCTCTCTCTCTCTCTCTCTCTCTCTCTCTGTCTCTCTCTCTCTCTCTCTCTCTCTCTCTCTCTCTGTCTCTCTCTCTCTCTCTCTCTCTCTCTCTCTCTCTCTCTGCAGAGTGTTCTGGTTGTATGGTCACAGAGAAAGGCTGTTCTCTCTCTGGCTACAGCTCTGAGTTCAAACCCCTCCCACCTGAAAGAACTGGATCTGACCCTACAACCACCCAGGAGAGTCAGGAGTGAAGCTGCTGTCTGCCAGACTGGAGATCCACACTGCACACTCACCACACTCAGGTATCAACAGCTGTTCAGAGGTGTGTGTGTGTGAGTGTGTGGTGTGTGTGAGTGTGTGAGTGTGTGTGTGTTTATTGTTTCTATGATCACAATGAACACAAACTGCTCTCTGAATAAGCTCTAATTCTCACACTTTCTGAAAAACACCACAGTGCATCCAATAAGAAAGAAAACCCTCTACATCTTTTCTACAGCAATAAAAACATGGTAGCTTACAGAAAGCACTGATGGATTCTACACACTGATCTGATTGAATGCGTGCAGAATAAAGAGGCATGCACTTTGGAGGCAGATTTACACGAGTAAACACATTCAGTCTATTTACATTCTGCTAGGGGGTCTGTGAGTAGAACTGGATAGAAATATGTTGATCTGATCAATATTACTGAGGATTATATAGACTTAAAACCATATCAGCATGCTTCAGCCATATCAGCCATATCAACCATATTAAAACCATATCAGCATGCTTCAGCCATATCAACCATATCAACCATATTAAAACCATATCAGCATGCTTCAGCATATCAGCCATATCAGCCATATTAAAACCATATCAGCATGCTTCAGCCATATCAGCCATATCAACCATATTAAAACAATAATCAGCATGCTTCAGCCATATCAGCCATATCAACCATATTAAAAACCATATCAGCATGCTTCAGCCATATCAGCCATATCAACCATATTAAAACCATATCAGCATGCTTCAGCCATATCAGCCATATCAACCATATTAAAACCATATCAGCATGCTTCAGCCATATCAACCATATCAACCATATTAAAACCATATCAGCATGCCGCATCTCAGCATGCCTCGCCGACGTCTCTTCTTGGATGGCGGCTCACCACCTCAAACTCAACCCCAGCAAGACGGAGCTGCTGTACATCCCGGGAACTGCTGGACCAAAAAATGATCTTGCCATCACCTTTGAGAACTCACTGGTCACTCCTTCTACAGAAGCTGGAAGCCTTGGTGTAGTGATGGATGATCAGTTATCGTTCTCAAGTCATGTTGCAAACGTAACTCGGTCCTGCAGATTTCTCCTGTACAACATCCTGAGAATTCCACCCTTCCTCTCTAGAGAGGCCACCCAGGTGCTTGTTCGGTCTCTCGTCACGTCCAGACTTGATTACTGCAGCTCTCTCCTGGCTGTCTCCCTCTGCGCACCATCAAGCCCCTGCAACTCATCCAGAATGCAGCGGCACGGGTCGTCTTCAATGTCCCTAATTCAGCCATGTCACTCCACTGCTGCGTTCTCTCCACTGGCTTCCTGTAGCTGCTGCCCGCATCAGATTCAGAACCCTGACGCTGGCCTACAAAGCCAAGAACGGACCAGCCCCTCCATACTTGATGGCAATGGTCAAAAGCCGTCCGCACCAAGAGCCCTTCGAGCTTCAAGTACGGCTCGGCTCGACCCACCATCCCTCAAAATCTGCAGAAGACAAGCGTCCAGGCTTTTTTCTGTCCTGACCAAAAGTGGTGGAACGAGCTTCCCCTGGGTGTCCGAATGGCTGAGTCGCTCGCTGTCTTCAAACGCAGACTGAAGACCCACCTCTTCCGAGAGTACTTGGGCGAATAGAGTACTATGGTCACCTTATTGTCTTGTGTTTAGTAATGTCTAAAGCTTAGAGGTATCTTTTGAATTATTAGTCTATTCTAACTAGCTAAGA